>NC_079204.1:27918177-28184256 GCF_026745355.1 Beta vulgaris subsp. vulgaris
CGTAATTAGGCCTTTTAATTAAGTTGATTTGATGCGCATTTAGAAAACTTGCCTAAATTTCTATAGTTAGTTATTTAGGAATAATAACGTGTTTTATATAATTTGTTTTATAATAATTGATATTGTTTTCCTATTATGAAATATGTTGTCTACCATTAACTTACTTAAATATTAATTCTTAAAAATGTGTAAGATGATGTACGTTAGATAGATTATTATAATTGATATTGTTTTCCTATTATGAAATATTGATATCGATAATTGATATTTTTTTTTCCAAATAACGTATACCAAATAATTATAAAAATGACCTATTTATTTAAGCCTACATTTATTTATTTATATTCCGATTCCTTATAATAATATACATAACATGTAATACTAAATACTGTCAATCATAATAATATATATATATATATATATATATATATATATATATATATATATATTATTATTATTATTATTATTATTGATTATGTATAATTTATAACAATTAGGTTTACAAATTAGTTAAATATTTAGTTAAACATAAAACATTAGTATCAAAATACATACATATAGTTTATATCACTGGAAAATGATTTTTTTTTTAATAACGTATACCAAAGAATTATAAAAACGAAATATTTATTTAAGACTACATTTATCTATTTATATTCGGATTCCTTATAATAATATACATAACATGTAATACTAAATAATGTTAATCATAAGTAATATATATATGTGTGTGTGTGTGTGTGTGTGTATATATATATATATATATATATATATATATATATATATATATATATATATATATATATATATATATATATATATATATATATATATATATATTGATTGATTATGTATAATTTATAACAGTTAGGTTTACAAATTAGTTGAATATTTAGTTAAACATTATATAGTGAGGAAAACATATATGATAATCAAATATATCAATAAATAATGCATAAAAAATCACATGTGAACCGCAAAAGTGTCAAAATGATTGTAAAGGACAATAACCAAAACCTTAATAAAGTAATGCAAATTGTTTAGAAATATAGAACGCAAATTATTTGTAGTTCCTAAATCTAGATGAACTTTAAAGACTCCATTTTTGTCATTCTTCTTCTTGAGGCACAACAGACTTGAGTTTCTTGGTAGTTGAAAGCTGCATTCCTAAGGGTGAATGTTCATCAAGTAATGTTGCCCTCTTTTGCGGTGTGATGTGGGAGAAAGAAGAGTCTGCCTCCGAATGAGAGAGATCCTATTGAATATGGTGAAAAAAAAATCGTTGTTAGAAATGCTAAACAATATATATATATATATATATATATATATATATATTTATATATATATTTACATAAATGTGAGTAGAAGTAATTAGTTGAAATAGCTAATTATTACCATGTTCTCTTCACATTCTTGGACACTTTCTGCCTCACTCTCTTTTTTCACAACAATAGAGTTCTGTTTAAAATAAGTGTACATAAGTAATTACCAATTAATTATTTACATAATGATAGATAATGAAACAAATTGTAAAATCATGTGTATCAATTCAAATACCTCCAACTTCACGTAAAGTTCAATCCACTTGTTAATTAATTCAGGTTCATCAGACGTAGAATTCATAGTGTAGGAATAATTTTGATCAACACCATTATTATATGGCACGGTGACCTTAAACAAAAATCTTTTCCCCAATAGACTTTTGAATTCTTCAGGAAACTCATTGTTTTCCATCTACATGTAGTTCGATATTAGTATTTATAAATGTACATAAGAAACCATGTATTACAATTGGTAGTTAGATATTGTATGCTAACAAACCTGATTTTGAGAGGCAACCATTTCTTTTGCTGTTCTACCAACCAATTTAGACACCTCTTTATCAAACATCATAAAAGAAGCATCTCCAGATTTATCAGCAACAATCAATTTTATCTTGAATCTATAAGAATTTTCGAAAATTAGCATTAAAATATAAAAATATGTAATTTTTATAACTTAACATTCAATATTAGTGTATATTTTCCTTTTTGTAATGGTAAATTAGAAAATATAAGTACCTTGGTGTTGTACTACGTAACACTACATTCTCCTTTCTACATCGAATGACATCATCTTCCCTTATCACTCCACTCATACATCTGTTGCATCCATCGTAATACCAACTACACCCAACATCTATGTCCTCTATTGTGGCTAGACATACGCATACACAAGACTGAGAAATGAAAAAGTGTACTAAGGATAATTAGTCATTTTTCTTGTGATGGTAATATATATTGTTGAATGAAATGACAAAGTTATCACCTTTTTCATGTTCATAATATCGAAAATATCTTTTACATATTCTTGCTTCAAAAAGTCATCACTCTCATTCGTCAGTTGAGTTAGTTGGCCAGATATTTGTTGAGTTTTGCAACACATGCTGCAAAACAATCATGTAGCATAATCTTAGACAAATCGTGCTAAATGTGTATGCAAAATGTATGTTCCTACTATTTGTATGAGTTTTTGTATTAATAATGCATTTTCCAAGAGATTAGTTTCCTATTTATCTAATAATGCACTCAATCTTTCATATGTTCTGATTTTACAAACAAACTTAATAGCTAATATATAATGTAGATATATTTGTAGGATATCATGCAATAACATAGAGTCCAAAACTTACATATTTGGTGATATGTGATGAAACGCAGGTATAATTTCTTTAACTTTATATGACACAACATAATTTACATTTATATTAATACTATCAATACATGCTTACTATGTGATCCATAGCATATATTTAATTGGTATAATAAATTAAATAATAATACTTAACCATGTTGGTTACTATTAAAGGGTGTTTATTTTATTCCACCTAATATTAGTTTATTGCTATATGTAAATCTATTTTTAAAGCGATGTAATTTGTTGTTAATTTTAATTGAATAATTATTTATTTGTATTTGATATTATTAGGTGGAACAAAATAAACTCATATTCATAGTTCACCTACATGGTTAAGTACAATTATATTGACCTGTTAATTAATGTGTTGTTCTATACAAATAATTAGATGTAGTTACAGAATCTCAAATTATATTATTGTGGTAGATAACATACAATTACATGTTATTCTAATACATAGTTGCATGATAAAACAAAGGTTTATACTTGTACGAAATATATTTTGTACGAAATATATTTTGTTTTTATATATGAGTGTTAAGTAGGGTAATTGATATATAACATTGATCATCATTAAAACTTTAATTATATAAATGTTTAATTATATAAATGTGGCTGATATATCATATATTAAATTGAAAATTAATATAACTTACCTATCTTTAAAAGCAATAATTTCAGATAGTTGTGTGTTAATGAACAATCTTGAAGCATATCGAGAATTTTGAACACGAACACCACCTATTAAAAAAACAGATAGACAAATTAATATATATAACACAATAAAAATTTAAATAACAAAATCGAATCTAATTTACGTTAAAAACATACGAAGCAGTTATGGTAAATATACAATTTTGTAACTTTTTTAAAAATATCCGGAAAAAAAAAAGTTAACTGGTGCATTTTATTATACTTTTTCTTGATTCTTCAAGACATATTTAATACATATTTAGTACGAAAATAAAATCTATTACAAATCTAATACGAAAATTAAAAAGCTAATACATATTTAATACAAAAATTCAAATCTAAGCGTGGATTAAATAGAAGTAGGAATTACCTTTATACATGATTCGTTTTGCAAACTGTAAGATGACTATAACTGCACCATTAGCTCCCTCAGCATTAATGTAATTTATCATCTCATCAGCATATGTGCCCCATAGAACACATGTTAGGTTGTCATTCCTAATTAGAAATACGAATGAAAAGTTTAATAAGTTGTTATATTGAAGTTTGAATAAAATTTTAAAAATTGTCCCAAAAACAATAGGCAATGATTAATAATGTATATACACATACTTTGTGTCCATCAGCTCAATAGTCATGCACCTCGATTTAGCGGTATTGATTAGTTCACCATACGCAGTCACTTGCCCAATTATATCTATATGTTGTTTTTAAAAAACAATTATAACTTAATGTGTACGTTTCAAAATTATAATTAAATATCATAGAAATAAAGGAAATTATTATAGAACAAAATAAACATACCAATGAGATAAACATCAGAACCTTTTTTGGCCAAAATATCACCAAATGGAACAAATTCAAAACCATATAGTGGGATATCCAAAGGATTGCAGTCTACTATAGACGATCCATAATTCATTGATATGGTGAATTTATGTTGTGTTGTTAGCTCGTATCCAGCATTATCACGTAGCAAACAATTTGAAATATGTCTAAATCCTCCTTCCTCAATCTTAGGCCAAAAAGCAACAATTAGGTTCCTTCGAATACTGGCATGTATTTTTGTACCCTATGAATACATATAAAATATAATTGACTATTAGTAAAAGAAACGAATAAAAATATCTATCTATATAATATAATTACATAGCACTTACATGTACATCCATCAAAATCATTTCAATGCTACCAGCTTCCAGATTGTTTGTAAAGTTTGGCTTCTCATAAACCCTTATTATCCGGACTTCAATAGTGATATATTTCGTTCCCTTAACCAAATCAGAAACATTAATTATTTTTTTAACAGGTGCATCATTTTGGGATGCCATTTGTGTAGGAATATATTCGAATGAATGAAATATGGAATAAACGGGTTTTCAAACAAATATGAATTAAGATTAGGAGTAAGAGGTCAGTGTGTATTTATATAAAGTGAAGTAAATGATATTTACGAATTAGTATTCACGTTAATATGGAGCTGTTTAAGGAAATGATTTGGTCAAAATTTAAGACCTAATTCGGTTAGAGAATTGAAAAATAAGAATATCTACTAATCAATTACAATTTTATCACCGATTCTAAAATTGAGTAAAGATTTTGTTATCTTCATGTAAATCATAAATCACTCAAATCATATCGTCAACTACATCAAGTAATACGATATCTCTCTAAAAAAATTAAAAAAAAATTAATAAGATATCTATCCTATTTTAACATCGAGTATCGTATATATTCATGAAATACAATTATTTGGAAAATTTCTATTATTGTAAACTTTTTAAAAAAAAAGAATAGTATCATGATTCCTTCTGAATTAACAAAGAGATCTAAAAATCTATATATTTGTTCGTTTATAGTGATTGTAATTGCTTACCTAAAATTTGAATATATCATAATCATTGACAATCTTAATGACCAATTATAAGACTGCTTACAATAAGTTATTACCTTCATTTAAATATATTCGTACAGTGATATTAGGAATAACATACCTAAAATATGAATATCTCATAAGAATATCTACTAATCAATTACAATTTTAATCACCGATTCTAAAATTGAGTAAAGATTTTTGTTATCTTAATGTAAATCATTAAATCACTCAAAATCATATCGTCAACTACATCAAGTAATACGATATCTCCTCTTAAAAAAATAAAAAAAAAATTTAATAAGATATCTATCCTATTTTAACATCGAGTATTGTATATATTCATGAGATACAATTATTTGGAAAATTTGTATTATTGTAAACTTTTTTAAAAAAAAGAATAGTATCATGATTCCTTCTGAATTAACAAAGAGATCTAAAAATCTATATATTTGTTCGTTTATAGTGATTGTAATTGCTTACCTAAAATTTGAATATATCATAATCATTGACAATCTTAATGACCAATTATAAGACTGCTTACAATAAGTTATTACCTTCATTTAAATATATTCGTACAGTGATATTAGGAATAACATACCTAAAATATGAATATCTCATAATCATTGACAATCTTAATAACCGATTTCCTAATCAATTTTTTTCCTTTGTAAAAATATGATAATCTTAATCACCGATTTCTTAATTACTTACAATAAGTTTTTACATTCATTTAAATCATTAAATCACTAAAAATCATATCATTAACTGCCCTAATTAATAACATATCCTACTAACTCCTAATTTAACTTCGAGTAACACATATCTTCCTGAAATACAAAAATCTATAATACATAATAGTAGCATGCTTCGTTCTGAATTAATGTTGAGTTTTTAAAAAATATAGGACATATATTCGCAAATCTATGCATATATTACTAAAATCAGATAATCAACTAATCAATTACTAATATATTTACTTTTATTTTTTCATTGAATAGACCATATATTCCTAAAATACAATTATTGTGAAAAAGTATTATCATTGCTGACATAAGTATAGATCGTGTAGATTAATTGCCCACAAATCGTAATTTTTTTTTTTTTGTTTAGATAAAAAAAAAATAAGACATATAATGTACAACCTTTACCTAAATTGGCGTAACAATAATATTTGATTACATTACTTAAAAATTAATTGTTAGCGTGCATATATAGGTAAGTATATTATGAATCTTAAATAAGCCAACTACTTAAATTAACCTTATATAGGCTTAAACAATTATAGGTGTGCCTTTATAAACAACAAAATCTGAAATTTAAATCAACCATTTATAAGTTTTGATTATTAGTGTTTAATCTAAATATTGGTATAGATTGCTTTGATATGTGGTCAAACTGAATATAATTCATAACTAACAAAAATGATTTCATTTATATGAAAATATATAAGATTAATAAAAACTATTTTATTGAAATTAAAACTCTTATTATGAAAAAACTTAATACAATGAAAATTAAACTAAAATATATAAAGAAAACTTAAAAAACTATTTCATATCTAAAAAATCTAGTGGAGCAAGCGTAGAAAAAAGGCTGCTTCGCGATTACATAAGTATGCATCACATAAATTTGAGATCATCAGGACCCCATGCGAAGTAATCCCATTTGTCCACAATGTTGTCATATTCATGAAGGTGCCTTGATCACACTTTACAATTCTAGACTCACGAACAATGTATTATTTAAC
Organism: Beta vulgaris subsp. vulgaris; assembly: GCF_026745355.1. NCBI lineage: Eukaryota > Viridiplantae > Streptophyta > Magnoliopsida > Caryophyllales > Amaranthaceae > Beta > Beta vulgaris. The sequence goes on from NC_079204.1 coordinate 27,925,170, forward strand.
CAAAGGGACACCATCATATCTCGTAAGTTTCTCTTAATTGAACCACTTTATCTATTGGATGTTGTGAAAAACACTTAGTAATAACGTACACCCCTCTTTTTTGCGCTCTTCATCTGCATTGAATATAAGCAAAAGTCCCAATAAATATGTGGCCAACACATGCCCTCTGCATGTGCCAATTCGATGGTTTTCAACCCTTCATCTAACAACACATATGTAAAATATTGTACCTATAGAGAAATAGTTAGGTATGTTCATAATTTAAATAAATAAAAAAATATACATGCGATAAAATTTCGTTATTCAAAAGTAAACAACTTTACCATGCCATAACAAAAGTGCTTCTGGGTTCTTGTATTGCAAGCACAAATCAAAAAATTTGCTTTATTTTCATCATTACGCATTGAAGCATGTAAGATGTTCAAAGAAACCTTTTATATATCTTTCATCGTGTGAAATTTATTAATAGCCTTGCAACTGAAAATAAATTAATTTCATAAGATGATAATGTGTAAATTTAAATCCTAAAAACAAAAGAAATATATAAATATAAAACTCACGTCATTCTGCATGCAAATAAATCAGGAGCACTTGCAGCACCAACGCGTGAAAGAATTTCAATAATAATTTCAGTAGGAAGGGAATGAACAATGTTAGGCTTCTTTGCATTTGGGAATTCCATGTTGAGAGTGTGAGAATGAAAAAATCGAAATTTTAATTTGGAGGGTGTATTTTGGTTAAATGAATTTAAAAACTATGCATGTATATTTAGATATATATAACATTCATAAAAAAGGCATGCTTAGAGAAAATGAAAAGATGTGTCTTTTGGAATAATATTTGAGACAATGGAAAGTCAGAAATTAAAATCTAATCATAGCAACATTTCGTAACTGCCAAATATCTATGTATATCCCAATTAATGCTATTTTAATATATGAATTATTAGGAAATTCATAAATAAAAAAAAAATTCAAAATCGGTTTTTATTTTTTGTAAAAAACAGGCGGCAGTATTAATGTAAACGTTTGGTAATGTATCAATTTTCTAACCGGAATATATAAATCTGTATATATATTATATATATTTACATTATTATAAATGGTTGTGTCTTTTGGCAATAATATTTGACAAAATGGAAAGTCACTACTTATTGGCAACACCTACCAAAATTTCGTAACTGTCAAATATAAAACTACCCCAATTAGTGCACTATGTAATATAGGAAATTTTTTCTAAATTCAATTACAAAATTGACGCCAGTTACTATTTTTTATTTAGAACATATACTAATAATTGTATATTGTTTTTATATATAATATTTTAATTATTGCACTAATTGTTTATTATTTTAAGTGTTTGGTAATAAATCAAATTTATAACGGAATATATAAATACGATTACATATAATATATATATAGATATGATGCTTTATTGGTATTAACTTTTCATTCTATTATGATTTAAGACATAAACAAAACCCTCGAATTATATAATTAATAACGCATAACAAAAAGTAGTAAACTTACATTATAATTGAAACACTTTGTAACTAAGAAAATTTAAATAACAAATAAAATACATAAAATTTATATTTTGTGATCCATTTGTTGCTAGTTAGAACTTGCAAGTAAATTGATAAGCACACTCTTCCGCCCAGTAAACGTGTGTAACATCCACAACTTTATGAACTTTAGATTTAAAACATAGCAATGTCGCTTCAAGTACGAAAACATATGCATCTCCAATATGAGAGAACAGTTTGGTCCGTATGTTGTCCATGTATTTAACCTACAAAAAACAATCATTAGCGATAATGCGAAATTTATATTACAAAGTTGTAGTTGTATCATAGAAGATTATAATATTAACATACATACCTCTTCAGTTCGTTTTGGTAGATCAAGAGTGGACATTTGTAATATAAAACATATTTGCTTGTGAGATAGTCCAACACTTAATGACCCACTTATATCCTTAATTTTGATATGCATGAATACGGAATTCGAACTATTTACTTTATTAATATCATCTATTCTCCCAACAACCCTACACTTGCATCCCTACAATGAAATAATGAATTTAATTTACATATCTATATAAATATAAACGAACGAATTTAAGATATTATAAAGTAAATATCAGATAGGACATACTCCGTTGTATTTGTGAAACTCAGAAATGGATAAACGCATTGAATTCGAGATGCATAGTAATCTATTGAGCGGAAGAGAAGTCTTATTTATCCATAGTGTCTTGTGTCGGACAAATTGATCGTTACGAAACCTAATTAACCCAATCAAAACATGTATTTAAGAGAACACGTTAAGTTGCGCATGGTTGAAAAAATGATCAAATCGCATGTAAGTATACATAGTAGCTTACCACTGTTTTAGTTTGCTTGCAATCTTTGTCCTAGGATTGATCATGATTTGTGTGTTTTCAACAGATTGCAAATAAATGCCTATGAAATGTAGTAAAAAGACAAAGGTAATTCAAATACAGAATTTGAACATATGTTACCTAAATAATACAATTTTCATGCTTACCGTCGTCATTTTTCAAAACCAATCCTCTTGCTAAAACAACCACAACGTCTTGTAATAGGTCAGAACTTAATTGTTCTAAATGGTCAAAAAAATTGTCGACAACGCATAGTTTCATAGCAGTATAACTGATATAAGTAGAAACAATGAATCAATATATTAATTATGGCAAGAAAAACGAAAATAACTACAATTACATGTAATATAAATCACGAAATTATAAAATTACCTCTTGTCAATTAGTATGATATATTGTTTTTTGCTTTGTTGATTAATTTTTGATTGAACACGTCCCATATAGATGAGTACTCCAACAACACCTAACATGTCATTTTTTTAGAATTACACATTTACGAATATTGTCTATTTCACATGCATATAAATTTATGATACTACTAATACTAAACGTGGACAAAAATAAAGAAAAAATCAAACAGAACAAAGAGGCGAAAATTGCTATACTGTGATAAAAAATCGAAAAAAGGATTTATTTAAGCTACAATGTAACGATTTCTTATTTACTTGGGACTTCATGTAACGATTTTTTTGTTTTTTAGAACTATAATGTGATAAAAAATCGAAAAAGGATTTATTTAAGCTACAATGTTTTAACAGAATGTAAAAAAGTAAGGTTTAAAAAAAAACGTGTGGAAATAATAATATGCAGTATATATATATATATACCTATTTCCTTATTTTGAACGCGAACTTGCCTCATCAAAGAATTTAGCAATGTTAACTCATTTTTTCGCACCTTATTGACATGAGGATCCATTTCACAAAAGAGAATAAAACAACTGTTTTGTATGTTCAATATATATAAGAAAAAAAATACAGCAAATAAAGTATGTGTTGCTTGAAATCACTTAATTTCGGAACCAATCAAAAAAAAATTCACTGGAATATTTCGTTTCTAAACTGCTAAATATAAATGTTCGTAATTAGTGTTTTAATGCTTATGTTTGGTAACGAATAAATATATTAAAAGGTAAATCAAATCAAAATCTTTAACACATATAAGAGTATCCCACGGTGATATGTTCATTGTTAGATCGAAATATACAAACTAATTACGTTAGATTTAAATTTGTAGTCACGTTTTATTTATAGATCCGAAAAAAAAAATTAACATTATATTTTCTTTTTCTTTATTGAACTTAATTAATGACATGATAACTAAAGAGATATACATAATACATATTTAAAATTAATTACTATGAAATTTCACTTAATTAATTTAGTCATGTAGTGCAAGACTTTTGCTGTAATAAACAAAATTCATGACCATCAAAAATAAAAAGAGATATGGAATACATAGTTAATACGGAAATGCAAAACAATACATGAGATAAACTTGAATAACACCACCTAAACTTGAATACTTTTTTTTCTTGAAGACATAATCTCAGCTTTTCATCCCAATTGTTGAACACGTTTAAGTACATTAATCATTTATTAGGGAATTCAAATACTGAACTCTTTCCTTTGCTTCAATTGTTGCAAGTTCAATCTTATTACGAAAGGAGATAATCATACCAACATAACCCATGGTTTCCACTTCATCTTCATCATCAAATTTCTCTAGTGCTTTTAGAGATTTCGAAATCTCCTCATCAATGGCAGACCATGCTTCAAAAAATTCATACATAGACTCGTTAATATCATTGACATGTTTTGCAACTCTAGGATCCATTTAATGAAATAAGTTGTTTTTGAGAAATTCGAAGGATAATAAGCTTCGATTTTTAAAACCGATTTTGATGGATTGGAAGCAAGAGGGGTTGAAAAAACCGGATTCTTGCAATCTATTTTATAGGCAAAAAATTTATCATTTAATGTATTGCATGCATTAGGTGGTAGATAATATTTAATGGCTTGCATGCATTGGTTGGTATTTAAAAGCTTGAATTTATTACATGTATTAATCACCAACCATGAGTTTTTTTTTTTTGAGGGGAAACCAACCATGAGTAATATTTGGCAAACACGTATATATTTATATTAAGAATAAAAAAAAAAGTACAACTCTAATTGGACTTATTTTGTAATTCAACTAAGAGAATTAACATACTACATTAATATAAAAGAGTATGTAAAACAACTTGCTAAATATCCTTGCACAATAATACAATAAAGTTTTATTTCTACTTAATTGAAGAAGATTTCCGTCGACCAAATTCAATTCTTCGAAACACTCATCGCACACTTTATGAATCCATGGAGGAACAGTGTGTAGGTAGTACAACATCATGTTATCACAATCCAAGTGTACCCTAAACCGAGGTTTTGATGAAGTAACGTCTTCAATAGTATCCCATATAGGCAAATCATAACATATATCATGCGTGAATTCTTTTGATACCTTATGACTCAAAGACGACCCGAACGAAATAGTGTTAACACCATTGCATCAACATCAAAAAAATTAGAATGTGCCAATTTCGGATGCCATGTATCTTCAATTGAGGCGCATTGTGCTTCACATGGGACTTCATGAATTACATCTTCAATTACGGACATATCACGTTTATGGTTATTAGATTGGTTTCTATTTAGTATTTTTGTGAAGATAATCTCATAAAAACGCATGAATAAAAATCGAACAAACTGTTTTATAGTGTGCCATGACCATCCTAAAAACGCCATTTGGACTCTCCTCTAATTGTAAAAATTACGGAAGTTTTGGATTTGGTGTGGTGTGGTGAGACAAAGCCAAAGAATCATTGATATTTATACTACATATGGCCGAGTATAATTACCATTTTAATTTTTTTTTTTTTTTTTATTATAGAAATGTAAGATTGTTTCCTTAATATTAGCATGGGTGGTTGGTTGATTATCAATTACAACCATGATTGATTCCTAATTGATTCGATAATTTTTTGTTTCCATAATACTGTTATTGATATTCAGATTTCCTTAATTGCTTCCATAATTTATGCGAAAATCTCTCAATTAAGATCGTGATTGATATATTTTTTTTTTCTAATTTTCACGTGCAACTTGCTCGACACACATTACGTTATTCCAATAAACGTTTCCTTAATTATGTAGATCACATATCAATTTAAATCCTTGATTGACGCCAATTACATATTCTTTGATTAGAATGACACGTGGACACCCTCATTGAGCTTCGAGGAATACTGAGCAAAGGAGCATGCCACGTAATGCCACGTGGGATTGAAATTGCTAATAGAACGACACATGGCCTCAAGGATTTTACTTTAGATATATATATAGATCATCGGGTGCTCTAGCTTCACATTAATGTAGCATATTTGTCAATCTAGCCCGTTTAGGGACTATTCTACTCAACATAAAACTGAATTAAACTAAACTAAACTGAACTGAATTAAATTATCACTAATAGTAATGATAATAAATAAATTAGGAACTGCACTCAACTGATTGCAATTGAACTGAATTGAACTGAACTTAACTGAGATGGAATATAATTGGAGAGAACAGACCCTTACTTCATCATTATTTCTCGATAATCACCCATGAAAGAGTGACTCATAATCAAAATAAAATACTAGAGGCCATGGACAACCAACCGATGAACATTCCATCCAACTCACAAAAAAAGCTTGATATGCCAAAAAATAGAGTAGTTTCCGTCTTTCTCCAAATCCCAACATAAAACATTATTGGAGAAATGAAAACTAAGAGGAATGCCACAAATACACTCTAGCGCATCCAGAGGGAGGAAAAACTCAATTATAAGAGGAATATCCCGCTTCACAGAGAAAAGATGAATAAACCTTAGGAGTCTCACTTACATTACCTCTGTTGGAAATAAAGCTCGAAAAAGAGCTCTTGAGCTAGACCGAGCGGCTCCCGCTCGACCGATCGAGTTGTACCATGGAGCAAGTGCTCTCGCGCCCAACCGAGTGGAGGTCAAAAGTCTTTGGAGTTGATTTTCCCTTGGATTCCTTCTTTATAACCCCCTTTTTATTATGGTTTGTGGATGATTACTATTTGATTTATGTTATAGTCCATTCATTCTCTTGATTATGGGGGTCGTCAATCCTTCAATTTTTTTTTTTGATAATTCAGAATTTCAATAATTCAAGAAAAGAGGAGAGTGCCCTCTACCAATAAACCAGGTATTCCCTTGAGAAAGAGAAACTTTTATAGTACTAGGTACACCCAATTTAGAGGAGAGCACAACACCTCTACAAATGTACATCACTGATAAAAAAAAATGTCTAGTTCGACCGAGAAGATACTTAAATCTATAATACATGACATTATCAAAATGATTGAGCAGCATATATATGACATTTAACCTATTACAAGAAGGATTAATCAGCCAGTCCTTGGTGCGGCAAGCTCGCAGATGAAGCTGCAGGATTGAGTAACTCATGATTGTACACTAGGCTGCTTTTACACCACCTAGAGCCATACAATGAATTCAGTTTGTCTAAGTAGACCCTGCTTGGCAAGCGTATCAGCCACAAAATTTGATTTCCTTTTTTTATGAGTAATCTGAATGTTTAGGTCTCTCTTGCGCGCATTACGTATGAAATTCAGATGACGGTTCATATTCCAAGGGCCACCAAAGTCGTAGTTGCTCCATCTGACAACGTTAATTGAGTCCGACTCCAATATGAGCATGCCCTTTTTTGTGATATCACATGAGATTGAGATTTTAATGGCACGATGAGTAGCCAAAATTTCAGCATAGTTTGTTTCCATGTAAGGAATGGGGGAGGAGAAGACACAAAAAAAATTCCCATTATGATTGCGTGGAACGCCTCCGATGGCGGAGGATGGAAGGGAATGTTAACTGAGGCATCAACATTCCACTTGAGGTGATTTATTGCCAGAGGACTCCACTCACAAAGAGTTGATGAAGCACTTGAGACACGCAGTGCTTTAGGGCTTCCGTTCCATGCTAGACATTGCAGATTTCTTTGAATGTCAATCGGGGAATATGGGAACACATCACATCATCCTTTTATCCACCATCCATGTCTCAAAAGGATCATGTCTTGGATGTTTTCTAGTGAGCAAGAGATATTCTCAAATATTCGAGCATTACGCTCTTTCCAAATAGACCATACAATGATAAAAAAAACATGATAGCCATACCTTTTTGAAGAATGAACCGCGCTTGGGAGTGCACCACTGCACAAATGCATCCTTAAGGGAGCAAGGGAATACACATTTCACGTTCCATAACCCAATCCACGAACTCCATTGATGATGAGGAAATGGACAATGTAACAGTAGGTGATTAGAGTGCTCGGGGGAGAGAGAGCACATAGGGAATAGATTACTGCTAACCCGAATTATGCCAATTTGAGCGAGTTTTTGCCGAGTGCTTAATTTCTCCATCAATACGGTTCATACAAACACTTCGATTCTGTGAGAAACGCGTCCTTTCCATACTCCCTTTATAGCATCATTATGGGGAATTGGGCTTAATTTGTCGAGCTCATAAGAGAATGATTTTGATGTAAATGCATTTGAGGAGTTATATACTCATGTTACTTTATCGCCACCTTCATATGAAAGACATAAATTGATCAACATTTTGTCAAGCTGTGACTTTTCGACACAATCCCGAGGCCTCAAGCCACGCTTCCACATGAAGGTCCACACCAGTTGATTCCCTTCAAAAATTCATACGAATCCACATTTGCATTTGGGGATATTGCAAGAAGGTAAAGCCTTGGAAATAATAATTTTGGGATGTTGAACCCAACCAAATGTCATGCCAAAAATAACAATCACCTGCATTACTTAATGTTTTTCTCACACCATTGATAGCCATGGTCTTCGCACCCGGATGCTTGAGTACAGCTGCGGAAATATGTTTCCAAGGACCGCCTTTTGGAGGAACTGTCAAATCCGCAATAGTGAATGGTATTGAGTATTTATACTTGGTTCGAAAAACTTTGCACCATAGTTGAAAGGGAATGTCAAGGAGCCTCCAAATCCACTTGAACAACATGGCCAAGTTCTTATGCACCATGTTCCCAATGCTTAATCCAACTAAGCTTTCGGGAGTTGAATTATTTGCCACGAGACCAAGGGAAGCCCTTCTTCGTTCATATCTCCACTCCATAGAAACCTTCTAGAGATTTTGATGATTTCTTGTATTATATCCTTGGGGATGGGGTAGATTGACATATAATAGAGTGGAAGACTTGTGAGAGTTGACTTGATGAGAGTGACCTTCCCCCTATTGACAGCATCTTCCCTTTTCCATGTGGCTAGTCTCTTTGAGATCTTTTAGAGTATAGGTTCCCAAAGATGAGCACTAAATACCTTTCCACCTATAGGCAAATCTAAGTAGGTGAACGGAATGGATCTCGATTTACAAAGAAGGGAAGAGGGCGCTTCTTGAAGCCATGATTTGAAGTGTTCAATCCAATAAGGAGCTTTTATGAAAGTTCACTTGAGTACCAGAAGCTAATTGAAATAGAATTAGCATTCTTTTTATGTTCATGAGAGATGAGAGATTAGCATCACAAAAAATGAGCGTGTCATTGGCATATTGTAAATGAGTGATTTTTAAGTCACTTAGGGGAATGCCGATACCACTCCATATTTCAAATTTGTTACCTTCTCGACTAAGAATGGTGACAAGGGATCACCTTACCGTAAACCTCGATGAAGTTTGAGAGGTTTGCTAGGAGATCCATTCACCAAGATAGATGCGGATGCAGTGAATCGGAGACATAGGACACAATCCATTGGCACCACTTCTGGGGTAATCTCATTTGAACAAGGATCCATTCTAGGAAGCTCCATGAAACACTATTGTAAGCATTGTGAAAATCAAGTTTGAATATAACTGCTTCGATGTTTTTGTTTTTACAAGAATCTATTAGTTCACTGGCGATCAATGCGCCATCGAGAATCTGCGTGTCTTTCATGTAGGATGATTAAAGGGGCCCAACGAGAGAACTCATAACACTTTTAAGCCTCTTAGCCATCAACTTGGCTATTACTTTGTATATACATTCGACCATGCTGATTGGGCGGTAATGTTTGAATTCTTTTGGCTCGTCAATTTTTGGAATCAAAGCTATATACGTTGTGTTGCATCCGCGAGGGAGACGAGAAGATGCATAGAACTCATTGACAATTGCATACATGTAACTCTTGAACACTTCCCATGCACTTTTGACAAACTTGAAATTGAAGCCCTTGGGACCAGGGGCTTTGTCTGCGTCACATGATGATACCACAACATCAATATCTTCATTAGAGAATGGTTGTATCAAGGAGGAAGCCTGTTCTTGTGAAAGACACTTGAACTTAAGACCCTCAAAAACCGGTCTGTTAGGGCATTCTTCTTCGAATTTTTTTTGAAGAATTCTCTAGCTTCTGCTATGATTTTCAAAGGTTCATCCACTGTGTTGCCATCTACTTCAATAGATGAGATTGAGTTTTATCTTCTTTTATTTTCTGCTATGGCATGGAAGTATTACGTATTTCGATCTCCATCTTTGAGCCATGAAATTCTAGAGTTCTGAGCCCAATACAATTCTTTTCTCTTCATCCATAACCAGAGGTCTGATTGAACCGATTTTTTCTTTTCCAATTCTTCAGGATTCAGATTTCTTTGGTTAGATTTGTCGTCAAGGTCTTGAATTATTGACTACAGCGTTGCAATGTTGGAGTCAATATTACCAAAGCTTTCATGATTCCACTGCTTTAGTTTTTGCTTGATCACATGCAGTTTCTCGACCATGGAGATGGAGGAATTGGGCCAAGACTCCTTGACGATCTTCAAACACTTTGAATTTGGGAACCAATGATTTTGAAACCTAAAAGGTTTCCGGCCCCAATTTTTCATTTTAGAATTCACGAGTAATGGACTATGGTCCGAGAGTCCTTGTCGAAGAAGAGTCACATTTAGTGAGGGAAAGATTGAGAGCCATTCTAGATTTACAAAGACTCTGTCAAGGATTCTTTTTGATTTCCCCCTAAGCCATGTAAATCCACTTGTAGAGGATCCAATTTTCATTAGATATAAATCCTGCACAAAATTCCAGAATCAGTTCCACATAAAGAAATTATGGAGCTTCCTCTTTTCGAGGGCTTTAATACATCGTTAAAGTGTCCCATGGTGAGGCTTGGAAGCGAATTTGCCTTCCAATACTCTTAGGTCTCTGCCCAAACATTTGGTCTGGCATTGATTGAGCATGGGTTATATACATTAACGATTATGCAATCAAAGTTTAAAGTTGGAAAAGAGCCCTTAAGAGCAATCCAGTGACGATGAGATGATACTGAATGAACAGTGAACTGATTTATGTTCTAAATTGATATTAGTCCGCCTGAGTTTCCTACTGAAGGAGAGAAAGTCCAATTAATGTCAGGGGACTTCAAAAAGGTTTGAACGATTTTTGATGATACATCCTCTTGCTTGGATTCTTAAATAAAAAAAAAAACAGTGGATCATGAGTTGAAATTAATTTTCAAAGAGAACTTCTTTTTACTCGAGCTCCAAGCCCCCTTATATTCCAAGAAATTGCTAACATTTGTGTTCGCTATATTGAGATGAGTAGAGGATGAGTTTAAGCATTATTGGTTTCCCAATTTTGCTTTTGATTATGCTTCCATGTTAAAGACACCTTGGAGTTGTTTAATTTGGATTCCTTTCTAAGTTAACTAGACTCTTGGCTTTCACATAGTTCATTTCCTGAATTCTTTAAAACAACTTACGGGTTTAACTCTTTGGATTTCGAGAAAAGTAGGGATGTCTTTATTGTTGAGATTAAAAGTTGGCTTAAATCACATTATTTTGCAACCCTCAATAAAAAGAAAAGGCTTTTAGCAATAGTTAACGGTATTCAAATTGCTTTGTGTAAAAAACCATCTCCATTTCTAGAATCTCTAGAGAAGGATTTGCTATTGGATTATAATAATATCCTTAAGTTGGAAAGACTATAATGGGCTCAAAAGGCTGGTTGTGATTAGCGTAAGTTTGGGGATTAGAATACCAAATACTTCCACCTTCTCCCTAAACTTAAGACTAGCAGAGCAAAAATAGTTACCCTTAAAAACGATCAAGGGGAGTGGTTAGTGGAGGATAAAGAGATTAAGGATTTGGTTGTCAATCATTTCGTGAACATTTTTGCCACAACTAAAGTTAGTTCTCCTGCTAGTAAGCTGATTGAATTTAGGGCAGGTCTTAGCGAGGAAGCTATAGCAAGTTTAAATAGACCTTGTACAGGTGAAGAGGTATGGAGTGCCCTTAGGGGTATGCATCCTACCAAAACTCGAGGTCCAGATGATATTCAACCAATCTTCTATCCAAGGCATTGTGAGGTAGTAGGAGTTCTATTTCTACTTTGGTTATTTCGTGTTTTGAGTCAGCAAGTATTCCACAGTATATTAATGATTCTTTCACCACTTTAATCCCAAAGTTGGTAATCCTACTGAACTAAGGGATCTAAGGCATATAGGACTTTGTAACACTATTTACAAAATTTCAACAAAGACTATAGCAAATAGAATTAAACCTATTCTGAAAGATATTATTGATCCCATTCAGTCATGTTTTGTTCCTAATAGAAATATTTTGGACAATATCTTAGTTATTAAATAAGTAGCTCATAGTTTTAAGAAGGCTAAAAAGAATGTGACAATTATGGCCTTAAAAATTGATCTTTCTAAAGCCTATGATAGTCTTGAGTGGTGCTTCATTAAAGACACCTTGGAGTTGTTTGGATTTCTTTCTAAGTTAACTAGACTAATTAAGAATTGCATTTATACTCTAAGAATTTCAACCTTATGGAATGGGGAAGTTACTAATCAATTTTTGTCCTTCAAGGGGAATAAGGCAAGGAGATCCACTTTCTTCATAGGTGTTTGTCCTTTGTATAGAAAGACTATATCGTCTAATCCAAACAAAGGTCTTGGTTAGAGTTGGACCCCTTTTAAAATCACAAACAATGTTGACATTTCTCACATCTTCTATGTTGATAATGTTTTTTTTTGTTTGGTAGGGCTTCTATAGAAAACTCTAGAGTCATAATGGAGGTGTTACACAACTTTGGTCATCAATCGGGTCTTTTTGTTAATCTTCAAAAATCTAAAATTGTGTTTCCTCCTAAACTAAGTCAATCCTATAGTTATCTAATAAGCAAGGAAATGAAAATTTGTAGCACTACTTCTTTTGGAAAATATTTAGGAGTGAGTATCTTGCCCAACAAATTAAAGAAAGAGGATTATGCTTCCATGTTAAATAAAACAAAGGATTAGATAAGGGGGTGGTAGGCTAAATTATTAACATAGCTGGAAGAACTACTCTTACAAAATATGTCCTTAACACGTACCCTCTTTATGCCATGCAATCTGCTCTGGCCAATTTCAATTCTTAATGGCATGGGGAGGAGTTGTAAAAAATTTCTTTATAATACCACAAATAAAAGCCATTATTTACCTAGAATGAGTTGGGATAAGGTGAGTGAACCTATTCATATGGGAGGATTACGCTTTCGAAATTTAAAGAACTGGAACATTACCTTCATGGCCAAGTTAGGTTGGAGCCTTATTAAAGATGAGAAAAAATTATGGATAAAAGTTTTGACTTCTAAATATCTTGATAAGGTTTCCTTCATGAATTATGCACATAAAAATGAAGATTCACCTTGATGGAGTGATATTCTAAAAGGGAGAGAAGTTCTACAAGCTAATATGGCTTAATTCATAGAATAGGAAATGGTAATGACACTTCTTTATGGTTTCACAAATGGGTGGGAGATGAAGAGCTAATAAAATGTGTGGTGCAAAGGATTCCGGATTCTTTAGAGCACTAGAGAGTTAGTAGAATCATTAGAAATGGCAAGTGGTGGGTAGATGATATTAAACCTTATCTCCCGAAAAATTTGATAAATCTCATTATCTCCACACTTGTTCCTTCTAACATAACAAAAAAGACAAGTTAGCTTGGGGGCCAAGAAATTCAGGAAAGTATAATATTAAGAGTGCTTATAGGATTATCTCTCCTCCTAATTGTTAATTTAACCATTCACTAATCAATTGGAAGAAGCTCTGGAAAAATGCCCTACCTTATAAATACACAATGTTATTGTGACATCTTTGCCATCAAATCCTGCATGTTAGTGCTCTTCTCAAGACAAAAATTCATAACTTTAATTCAAAGTGTTCTAGATGTATCGATAAGGAGGAGGATCATATGCATCTTTTTAGGGATTGTTACAATTCTAGGGCTAGTTGGAATATGTTCTTAAATTCAAACAAAAATATTGAACAACCTAACATGAAGGTGTTTATGAATAGTGATTGGAATACTTGGATGTCCATTAACATTAGAGGTAACCAAGATTGGGTGATGGTTTTCGGGGTCACTATTCGGCATATCTGGAAAAATAGGAATGAGACGGTGTTCACTGTCACAGAGATGCCCTTGTCCAAAATGACGGTGTTCAAGCAGAAAGTAAAATGACAGTGTTTAATAGTATAATGAAAGGTAAGTAGACTATTTTCATGGAATACTTTGACAGAGAGTAGATTATGAAAGGAGGGAAGAAGATTGCAACATTGGAGTATAATTAGGAAGATCTCCTACAATCAAGCTACCGTTACCATTGTAATAGATTTAGAATTTATTATTGTATTCTTTGGAAAAAAGCCAAAGGAAAAAAAGGCATACAAAAGAAGAACAAGCATCAATAGATAGAACTACGAAACTTTCTTTGTACTAGGCGAAAAGGAAAACACACTCTGTAACAATTGTCACTAGATCATAGCAACAATGAACCATAGTAGATTGGTGGATCTCCATCCACCCGCGGTTTTTACCCATCTTCATTGGGGTTTTCCACGTCACCATCTTTGTGTGTTCATCCCCTTTGATCCCCATTGCATTCATTCATTGCAGTGTCCTACACATAATCTGGTTGAATTGTCCCAAACTTAAATTTCGTCGTAAGAGATAAACAATGTTACTGACGTTGTCGAATATGCAGGAAATTACGCGAGGACAGAGTCGCCAACCTTCCCAGGTCTAGACTCCTATGGATTCTCCGTTGATCTTGGAGGCGTCGTAAATGCCTTGACCAAAATCGGAGCACCCGTCCGTTGGCCAAAGAAGAGTGACCGACCGGAGGCGCAAAAAGATCAGACAAGGTGGTGCCAGTTCCATCATGATCATGGCCATAAGACGAAGGAGTGCATTGCATTGCGACGTGAGGTCGCGTTCATGCTTAATAAAGGGCATCTCAAGGATCTCTTAAGCGACAAAGGAAAAGCATCCTTCGAGAAGAATCCTGCGCAGTCCATCCCCCATGCGTCACCCACGCACGTAAAGGTAATTAATGTTATTTCTGGTGGGTCTGATTTATGTGGACTAACGTACTCCGCAGCCAAAAGGTTAGCAAGAGAGGGCACCCCCTCGTCCGCCGTTTTTAAATCTTGCAGGTCAGCGGAAGAACGTAAGCTGGAAGCGATGGCAATGACCTTTGACGACGACGACGTCTACGACGTAGAACATCATGATGGACTAGTCATATCTTTGACAATCAGTAATTGCTTGTTGAAGCGAGTGTTAGTTGATGGGGGCAGCTCAGCCAATATCATATTCAAAAGCTCTCTCGAAGGTATGGGATTGTGTGAGAAAGATATTACTAAAAAATCTACTGTTTTGGTTGGATTCAGTGGAGAGGCCCAACACACTGTCGGAGAGATCACGTTGCCAACATTAGCCAAAGGTGTCAACTTGCCAACCAGATTCAACGTCGTGGATTACCCGTCAGCATACAACTTCATCATTGGCACCCCGTGGATACATAAGATGAAGGCCGTCCCGTCGACTTATCATCAGACGCTGAAATTCCCAACCAAGTGGGGGGTTTTAGAAATAAAGGGCGAGCAGAAATCCGCGAGAGAATGCTACAACTCGTCGCTCAAGCCGCCAAAGGCAGCCATCTAGCAATTAAAGGATGGATCAACGCCCGACGTGCCCAGTGAGCAGGACATGGATGAAGTGATGCTCGATCCATCCATCCCCGATCGTGTCATTTGAATCGGAGCGATGCTGTCACAAGAAATACAAGGTCAGTTAATCGATTTTCTGAAGGGTAATCAAGATTGTTTTTGCTTGGTCCCATGAGGATATGACAGGAATCACTCCCGACGTTATAACACATAAACTCAACGTGGACCCCGAGCACAAGCCTGTAAAGCAAAAAAGACGCAAATTCGCTCCTGAAAGGAATCAAATCATTAATGACGAGGTTCAAAAGCTGATCGACACTGGGAAAATTCGCGAGGTAAAATACCCAGATTGGCTAGCCAACATCGTGGTCGTAAGCAAGAAGAACGAAAAGTGGAGAGTCTGCATCGACTTCACAGACTTGAACAAAGCGTGTCCCAAGGATCCGTTCCCTCTCCCTCATATAGACGCAATGGTCGACGCGACGGTAGGCCACGAGCTCCTGACGTTCATGGACACATACTCTGGATACAACCAAATATTGATGCACCCGGACGATCAAGTAAAGACCGCGTTCGTCACTGACAAATGTATATATTGTTATAAGGTTATGCCTTTTGCTTTGAAAAATGCAGGTGCCACCTATCAACGATTATTCAACCAAATGTTCAAAGACCAATTGGGCGACACCATGGAAGTATATATAGACGATATGGTCGTCAAATCCAAGAAAGCAGGTGATCACGTCCAACACTTGTCGGAGGCTTTCGACGTCCTGCGAAGGTATGGCATGAAATTAAATCCCACTAAATGTACCTTTGGAGTGTCTGCAGGAAAGTTCCTAGGATATTTTGTTACGCAACGAGGGATTGAAGCTAGCTCGGACCAAATAAAAGCTCCTATCAACATTCAATCTCCAAGGAGCGTCAAAGAGGTGCAGAAATTCACCGGTCGTGTAGCCGCGCTGAACCGTTTTATATCCAGGTCGTCCGGAAGATGTCATCTATTCTATGACGTCCTGAGAAAGAGTAAAGGCTTCGACTGGTCGCAACAAAATGAAGAAACGCTGGAAGAACTCAAAAGATACTTGGTGTCACCACCGTTGTTGTCCAAGCCAAGTGACGGTGAGACGCTGCAGCTTTATTTTGCGGTAAGTAACGTGTCCGTCACTGCCGTCCTGACACGAGAAGCAGAAAGTCAGCAGCTCCCAATCTATTACGTCAGTAAGTCTCTGCTAGACGTAGAGACCAGGTATTCCTCATTGGAAAAACTCATTTTAGCCATAGTTGTAGGTGTTAAAAAACTTAGGCACTATTTTGAGACGCATACTGCTATCGTTATGACTAACTATCCTGTCAAGTCTGTCTTGCGACACCCCGAATTAACAGGACGCATGAGTAAGTGGGCAATAGCACTCAGTGCGTACGACATCCGATAAACTTGTAGTTTCCAGCTGTTAGGGTTCCGCCAGCAGAAGCCTCCCATGTTGTCTTGCAAATTCCGACATTATAGCCGATTTGACGAAGGTACGCCATTAAGTTCCGGTTGGTGGCTGTCGGGGAGGGGTAAGGGTGGGTCTGATGTTGGTGGCTGCGGGGGAGGGGTAGGGGTGGGGTTGGTGTAGGTGGCTGTGGGGGAGGGGTAGGGGGTGTGTGTGCTGTTGGTGGTTGCGGGGGAGGGTAGAGGGTGGGGTTGGTGTCGGTGGCTGCGGGGAGGGGGACTCGTGGGGTTGGTGGTGGGGTGGTGGGTTCAGGGAGATAGAGGGTTAGGGTTAGGATTAGTTAGGGTTAATTACGTTGAGTTAGGGCTAATTAGGTTGACTTAGGGCAAAGTTGTAAATAAACACTAACAGAGACTAACGTCCGTCAACTTTTGGTGAATTTTTTTAAAAGTTACGGGTATCTGGTGAATTTTAAAAAAAGCTGGGGTATTTGGTGAATAAATATTTTTGTCAGGGGTATTTGGTGGAAAAAACCGTATTATTTAACTGTTTAATTTTTTAACCAGCATAACTGATTTTTTTATTATCTGCTTTTGTTTGTTGCCTGTGATGAACCATTGATATTTAACGGGGAGCAGATTATGTATGCTGATGATGCTGCATGAGTTTGGGCATACAAGCAGATTATGTATACTCTTTGTTTTATAAACTTTTTAAGTGTTTTGATTAAAACTTCTAGAGTTTGTTTATAAATTATTTAGTTAATGGTTATAAATAAAAGGGGTAATCGTGATTCCCGAACCGTAGTTATCATTTTATTTCCGCTGTAATGTTTTTTTCATAATGAGTAATATAATATTTTAATTTCAATAAGCCTTGTGTTTGACCGCGGAGGTAACACTCCCAGAATTGATGCAACATAGTTTAGACGTGCATGGATTTTGGGGGTGTTACAAAACTGGTATCAAAGCCAAAAGTTCTTATTTTCAAATATATTTCAAAAGAAATTTAAAATGGGTAGTATTTAGGAGCACTAAGTTAACTTCGAATTGGTATAAAAGATGTTTCAAATGGTGTTGAACCAAAATCCTATTGTGAATGTTTTAGGATAGAATCATTTAATTGTTGAAAACATTTTGAACGTGCTTAATGATTTGTAAAATTTAAAATAATTGTTTTATCTTATATATATGTATATATATAATATATATTTTAAAGCCTTTACTTCATAAAAAAAAAACATAGACTATTTTTTTTCTTTAATTTCGTAGATGGTTTACGACATATGTCCTAAGGTATACCTGATGCAACACCGAATAGCGGAAGATTCCAATAGTAGAAAAATGATAATTTGCGCCGGCCTATTTGAGTCGCACCTATGAAGATCTGACGCAAATGCTCACAAAAGGGGGTTTGCATCGGATGTCACTAAACATGCAACATAAATAGGCATAGGATAATTTGCGTCGCAGGGTGGTTAGAACGCAAAGCAAAGGATGATAATTCGATCCCAGCCCTTTTTTGCGTTATCTGCGTCGAAGGTCTTTGAGATGCGATGAAAAAGACCATTTGCGTCGAACGTTATTGGCCATTCGACGCAGATGCTCAATGCCCAAGTTAGTGCACAAACGAACTATCTGCGTTGAACATTATTTTAATGCGACGCAGATGAGCACAAATGAACAATTTGCGTTAAATGTAAGTGCGCATCCGATGCAGATTTGCTATGCCGAACCTCTTCATTATTTTCCAACCGCGCAAAATAAAATCGTAAACATTCTCAAACTCACCCTCATTCATTCTCTCTCCAGCGATTTCCTAACTCAAGCTCGCACCCTTGCTGGCAACACTACATCACTATTGTCGGCGACCAAACCTTCTTCGGCCAATCCCTCACCCTCGCCCGCATTGTCAGTCGAATTGCCGAATCTCTCTCTTAGTTTTAATTCGCTGCTCACCGTCGGATCTCTCTCTTAATTTCGCTGCTCATCGCGGAACCGAAGCATCCATCGGTGATATTTTTCGGGGTCTTGTTACGCCAGCGAATAGTGGAATCTTCTTTCTCTCTCAACAATTTCTTTCACTCTTCTTTGCTTTGATGGTCAACGGAATCGATCTACAGGCACTTAAGTAGCAGTCAGAGAAATAACAGCACAAAAAATTGATGAAGAGAGACAAGTTGATTAGGCTTCTTCTTCCCCCGTTGTTGCATTCGCTGCTTGGAACTGCGCTTTCGTTTCGCTGCATCGTTTGCGCTTTTTCTCACTCCTTGACACTCGCCTGGCCTTCAGCTTAGGGTTTTGGTGATTGTGTAATATCCTGAAAACTTAAACGTGTTTAAGTAAATAATTAATTATAATAAGCAGATAAAATATATTTAATCTTTATCGTTTCACTAACTAAGCAAAATATAATAAATGATTATAGAATTACAAAATAAAAATTACCAACTTAAAAATGTTAATATATAAGTGACGATAATTTGTATTTTACGATTTCATGAATTAAACAAGAAGGTTAGTTTTAGTGTTATTAATAAAGCAAAAATATCCACATTCCACAAAACTTTTACAAAGCCACATGAAGTGGATGGAGAAGAGAACATTTTTCTAATTTTTGTGACAAAAATAGAAAGAAAAAGAGCAAAAGTTTCCATAGTCAACCACTTCCATAACTTTGCCTTCTTTCTTACTCTTCCATGGGCACTTGGCAAGCATACGAACCTCCTCCAATCCATTGCCTTCCTCAGTCAATAATAATGAAGAATATTTACTTCAATTCCTTCTTCCCAACTACTGATTTGATGATCCTAATTGCACTATAAGTGGCCATGAAATCCCTCACCAAAACACAACAATTTAACAAACTTTCTCCTCTCATCTCTTACTTCACCACCACCTACGAACCACCTTTCAAACACATAATTTCAGTCACAAATTCGCCGGAAAATGTGACCCAAAGAAACCCCAAAAAGAAAACCTCGTTTTCCTCTCTTTCTCTCTCCTCAGTTACGGGTTTCACACCACCACTATCTCACGCGACACCAGTCTTGCGCCCCGCGCCATCCCCCTGAATCGACCGTCGTCGCCGGCCACCCGCCGCGCCAGCACTACTCGCGTCCTTTCTCTCTCTTTCCTCGCACTCTTCTCTCTCACTCCCCTTCGTCGCGCGTTGCTGTACCGCACAACACCACCGACGACCCGCACCACACCGTCAGAGATTGTCGTTGTGCAGCCGTCGCTGCTGGCCACCTGCACACTCGCCAGAGCTTGTTCTCCCTGCCTTGATGTTTGTCGCCCTTGCTCTTAGTAGCAGAGGTAATGGTTCTTTTATTTTAACTAGTTGTTGGCCCGTGCGCTAGCGCGCACGGTCCCCCAAGGTAGCAAAATTTAACTATTAAAATTTAAGGAAATTTCAATTGGTAACTTTATAATTTTTCGGTTTCCCAATGATAACCCCTGTAGTTTTTCAAATTCCCAAACATGACTTTGTATTCTTGTTGAGTTCCCAAACGTGACCTTTTCCGTTAAATTTCCGTTATATCTAATCATTAATTCAATAAACGCATATCGAAATGTTTGTGGAATTCAAATTGAGGGGCATCTAATTCTTTTGCAAATTTCGATCTCAAATTTGACTCATAAAGGGCTAAATTGACCCCCAAAATCTTGATCGGGCTATTTTTTTTGCTCACAAAATAATGCACGTAAAGCGAAAAATTTATGAAACGCAAATTATTTTGAAAAAATGGCTCTGTCAAGGTTTAGGGGGGTCATTTGAGCTCTTTTTGGGTCAAATTTGTGGTCGGGATTTGCAAAAAAATGATCAGATTCGCCTCAATTTGCAACCAATAAATATCTCAATTTGCATGCATTGGTTTAACAGTTAGATTTATCGGAAAAAGTCATAATTGAGAATTCAACAAGAGTACAAGGTCATTTTTGGGAATCTGAAAATCACAGGATCACCATTGGAAAACCGAAAAACTACAAGGTTACAAATGGGAATTCCCTAAAATTTATAGTGTTATTATTTTGGACTGAATATCTTAATTATATTAGTTAATGTAATATTTCCCTCGTTCTTTAATAATTGCAACATGTAGCGATTGCGCATAGCACATGTGCATATAAGCCTTGTTAGTGCAAGCCCCCTAAGGTAGCAAAAATGGTGGTGAATAACTAAATGCAAGTATTAGCAAAATTGATTTAAGCAAACCAAAGCATGTGACTTGGTAATTAGGAAGATAAAGTAATTAGATAGCATACCATAAATTCATATAACTCTTGTCAGTGCAAGCTATTTTTTGGTTACAAAACACGTGCAGGATTGTTCGCATCATCTAAAATGTCCTTGAGTCATTGTTATATCTGTTGTAAAAACTCAATTACGCCTATTAGCAAAAGAGATTAGTTCATATTATGTGATGATTAACTATTAGGGCCATACTGTTGACATGTACCATTAGACTTTACAGCAAAATAATAAGCAAAGGGTCTCTTGGTTGGGTGATGTAGTAGCATCATTGCTAGGCTTCGTAACATCTTCGGTGATAAGTGCGGTCCCTCAAGGGGGTAAAATCCATCCCATCTCACCCCCCCTATGTTGAAAAAAGCTTTTCATACATAATCGATGATTTACCCACTTGAAATAGATATAAATAAATAATGAAATCGAGCTCATAAATAAAATATATTTTCTCTAATTCTTGTAGGTATATTATCCACTGAATCAATTTTACATTCTCATAAATCAAATAATGAATAACGTGATGGCGAAAACCAAGAGAAAAGAAGAGCTAATAGAATCTGTCATCTAGAAGTACCATCTAGTAATGCTTACAACAATCAAGAGATATTACATATTGTTTTCCCAAAAAAATTAACCTATTTCAATCCAACACTTAAACTTAGCTGCCACTCTCCTCTTCCACCAGGGGAAAAAAAAAATGAAAAAAAAAAGCAATCTAAAATGAAGTTCGATCGAGCCGAATCTACAATAGCAATTTACTTTATTTTTCATATAAATTTTTCTCAATTATATACAATAGCAAAAAAGGTTCTTGAATGACATTTACGCAACAAAAATAGGAAGAACATCTGAAATACAATCAATACAAAGAATATCTTGATCATCAGCCATCTGTTTTGAGGATATACTGCTAAGATACCTGGTCAACTGTTCTGCGCCCCTTCAACATTTGCAAGAGTATTCCTCCATGTTCTCATCAATCCTGCAATAGTGCCAAATCAGTTTAGATCACAAATCAAGTTCACAATAGAGATGCATGTCAACTTTGCAATAACTGCTTACGAAAATGCACACGCATATAATGGTATACGTAGTGTATAATGGCGTCTATTATTTCCTTTCAGGGCTAAATGGCCAAGACTTAATTTTATAAAGAGAGTGCAATTATGCTGGCTGCCGGCTGCTTAGCACGGAATTATGCTTTCCCCTAAAGATCACATGTCACTTGAAAAGGTGTTCTCTTAAGGTTGCTCTTGCATAAAAAAAATCCAACTACACGAAAGGAGAAGAACAAAATTTGGTCGCCTTTCGAGCCACTCATGCCTGGAGTTACTTTTATTGAATATGGAAATTTCAGAAGCTGCCAGAGAACTGAACTGAGTGGTAAAGTGGCTGCTGTTTTTGTTGAACCTGTTCAAGGTAAGCCGAATATTAGTGCCACCAAGGAATTCCTGCAGTCACTGTGTGCTGCTTGTGATGAAGCTGGATTGCTCTTAGTATATGATGAGGTAAGAAGTTATCGTGTTCTGAATTCTGATTCATACACATTATACAATCGCTCAAATTCTTTTAAAATAGGTCTTTGTGCTGACTGTTGATGTGCTTCAATATGGTATGTTTCTTGTTTCCTTACCTCTGACCACCAGCTGTTTTTATCTACTCTTCCAGGATCTTAATTGATGTTTGCTATACTACGGAGAGATGCTTAGATTAGACTACAGAGTTTGTTTTGCGCCAGGTTGCTGAAATAGTGTGTTCTTGCTTTAGTCAGTATGCCTATCATGTCTTGTGGCTCATTATCTCCAAGTTCATTGATGAGGAATGGAAATGATGATGCTAGTAAAAGGTTTGAGCAGGGTTTACTGTGGTATTGGTGATAAACAATATAAAGAGGGCCCCTGTCCTGGTATGAGTTGCACCGTGACATTCGCAACCTCTTCTATAGCAAACAAACACCAGCTTGGTATTGGGTTGAATAAAAGGCGTGGGCTGCATTCTAGAATTGAATGCTAGTCTAGACTTCTCCCTACAACAAACCCCGTAATTCCTCGTGCATTTGATGAAAAGTTCATTTCTGATCCTTTCCTACTATGGTCAAGCTTGGAGAGCACAGCTACAAGCTCACAAAGGCCATCATTTTACCTGCAAATAACCATCATTTTAGCCCCCCCCCCCCCCCCTCTTCTCACCCCAGCACACACAGAAATTTTTTTGTTTCCTTATAACATTGACCACATTATATTCTACCATAACATTAATGCATAGTATACTACATTGTACGTATGGAGTATTAAAAACTAAATTAATAGAAAATGTTTGAACAAAAATATTTTTTCTAATATCTTATGTGTCACGTCATGATCCACGGCCTACGGTGAGATTTTGACTAAATTGTCAAATTAGTGGTGAATTTTACAATGATACAATTAATGGACCAAATTGCTACCCTTAAAGTTAAGGGGGCTACTTTAACAAACAATGAGACTTAAGGAAATCTGCCACAATGCCATATTTTTGGCTAATCAATGTCACAACATGTAATTTTTCTTACATAGTGGTTGTTATGACTTCATGGCTGGAAAAGAATGCAACTACACAATTCCTAATATTGACATTCTCTATACAAGTACATTAGTGGAAAAGAACAAAATTTGGTTCATATTATCAACCACATTGCAAAAACTTTTACATTAATTGAGACTTATATATTATCGTCACCCAATTAATGACTCAAACGTAACCAAATTCCAATCTTATCTCAACAAGACAAAGCAACATGTGATGTATGAGCTGTTGGAAGTATGACTTTTAGACACTCTAAATCAAACATTAAGATCTGCTATATAAAAGCTACAGTAGAAGCATTCCTCACTTTTTAATGGGTATGGATTTGGATTTAGTTGTCAAGTTATCGGGTCCAAATTACATTATCAACGTGACAATTAATTCGGAACGAAGCGCGTATCTACAGATAGGACTCACTTATAGATCTATGGAAAGAGGTACATCAGTTTCTTCCATATTATTCGAAATTAAAACTTACCCCATCTCCAAATCGTCGTATTCATCGTCCGCCATCAGATATCTTGGAAGCTTGTTCTCACAAAACCCTAAAGAGGTTCCATCCAAGTGAAGAGAAAAATCTGTAAATTATGTCTGCAAAAAAAAAGTCACGAATTAATTGTATTTTTAGAAGATAAAGCAACACATACAAAGCCAGGGCAAAAAAGCAATTTTAAAACACCACAAGATTACTACTAATAGTACATAAAATCAATAACAAAAGGTCTAAAATAATTAATTCAAGCCAGAAAATGGAATAGCCTAGTTTTAATCACAATAACTGGAAATTAAAATTCTTGCCTTAGATTATGGAGTTTGGTAACATTGTTCCAGGTATAGCTTTGATTCATTGGAATTGAATCTGAATTCATATATTGTTTCAATTTTGGCTGATTATGAGAATTGTAATCCTTGTCATAGAAAATTAGGAAGAGTTCTATTATCAAATTTCTCAATGTATTTAGTGACAACTTACCAATGAAAAACATCAACCATCAACAACATAGTTAAAAACGCAGCAACAACAACACATCAACAATAATCAAATTTGCAACAAAAACTACAACAGTAACACACAACCCAAACCCATCCCAAAATAATAGCAACAAATGACCCTACAAAAGTTCGAAAGAAAAGCAACCAATAAATCACTATAATATCAACTAAACCACCAAAATTAGCTAAACAAATAAATTCCAGGACACATCCATGAACACATATATGGTATACATGAATTCAAGCAAGAACATTCCAATATATTTATGAAATAAAAAAATTCAGCCACCAATTATCAAAACTGAATATTCGGAAACTAAAAATTTAGATACTTGAAGCCTAGGTAGGTGAACTCAGAAAATGAAACCCCAAAAGCCATTAATTAAGTCACATGTAATTAAAGAATTAGGAAGAGAGAATAACATCAAGAGGTAGACAAGTATTGCGGCGGAAATTTGGTGTGGATTTTTCTCTGTCCATAGAGATAATATCACCTAGTAGAGAGAGAAAGTGAAAGGAGGAGGATGAAGATGGAGGGTTCAAAGGAAACTGAAAGGAAAGAGAAAGAAAAGAAGCAGTGGAAACGTGGAGGGGCAAAGTACTTATAAGACTAACCAATGAACATTTAAGGCTTACAATTTTAAGGCTTACAAAAATACAAACTACATATAAGACTAACCAGCAATTTACGAGGTCGAGGCTGATGAACCATGTCCGAGAAGGCAGACTGATAAGGCAGCCATTTTATGGCTGCCTTATCAGTGGAAACGTGGAGGGGTAAAGTACTTATAAGACTAACCAATGAACATTTAAGGCTTACAATTTTAAGGCTTACAAAAATACAAACTACTTATAAGACTTAACCAACAATTTACGAGGTCGAGGCTGATGAACCATGTCCGAGAAGGCAGACTGATAAGGCAGCCATTTTATGGACTGCAGTTGCTCACCCTAGAAGCCAAATACATAAAGTAATTAATAGCATAAATCAGCTAAGAAACAAAATGATATAAAATTAAGCAAAGCAATTGTGGAACAAGATTCTAGTAAGAAAAGGAGTCCACATGTAATAGCATTCCATTACTATTAGCCCTTTCTATTACGTAGCAGACGTTCTCCCTTAGTTATCATGTATCATGTATACAGTTGGGAAACTATCTAAAGTTTTTTCTATCCTGCAATGTCAACAATCAATCTTTTGAGTCTTGAATCTGAGCACCATGCCTCCACAGAAAATAACCGATGCAGTACAAACATAAAAAGTGGATGTTGACCTTCATTTTTTAAACATAGTGTTCGAGTTGATTTATTTATGCACTCTGTTTCATTTTAAGAAATTATTCCTACTTCATTTTCTAGACGAAAACCTTTTTTTGCTCAAATAAACCGAAGCACTCCAAGCTTTAAACTTGGTTTCACTTCAAAAGTCAAAGCTACGAGGTCCCTGTTGGGTTCCGATCTGATACAAGATGACAATTCAAAATTTGAGGGGAATAATAAAGCAAAATTCTAGAGACACCGCAATAACATAAACATCACTCAATGCATGGTTATAGTTAATGGTAGAAGGTCCCTGTTACTGTTAGTTTCTTGGTGACTTCTTCTCTTTCTTGTTCAGATACATAATGCTTTCTCTTCAACGAGAACAGGTTCTGTTGCTTTCTAATTACTGGTTCATTAGTTGCTAAAACAGCAAAAACCTCCTTTTCTAGTGAGAGTTATGAGCAAAAAGCATGCAATCAATTCTCTAAGGTCCTTAATCATACTTTTTTTTTCATTATTATTATATAGTGTATAGGCTCTATCTTCTAATTGATGATCAAACCAAAGAGCTAAAGGTCATAAGCTTAATGTATCACAATCTACATCATTGTTTTCACAATAAGAAAACTACAATATCTTGAAACGGGGGTAATTTCATCATCTCATCATTGTCAACCCCATATATGAATGCGTAAAGAGATCATACAAGCCATACACAAAAGGAATCTGGTTAGGATAAAGCAAGAAAGGTTGAAGGCGACATAAATCAAGGGAACAAACAATAGCAGATCCACAAGAGACATGGGATTGTCTGAGTTTAGCATCCCACCTTGAATTTTAACTAAAGAAATAAAGTGTTCAATTGACGAAATCAACCAAGACTATGACAAGATCGACAAATTCGTAGTCGAATTGATGACATCGAAACCTCAAAACTCAAGAGTGGAACAACGAAAACCCTAAAATAGCAGGTTACCTAATATGTCTTTCATTTTTAGTATGCAGAAGAGAAACTCTAGAAGTATATAAAAAGAAAACTCATTTATCATGTTTACTAAAATAAAAACATCTTATTTCCTAGGGAAAAAATCTCTTTACATTACCAAAACAAAAGCTAATCTTACCCATAGTATAGTTGTGAATACATATGTGTGCCATGTGCTTTCTTCAAGGCCCAACTCAAATCCAGGCAAGAAATGCTTTATTGGCCTAAAAATTGAATCAGAAGATCTGAAAAACAAACACACAATTCTCCTAGTCATGCCATTTTGAAGCGAATTCTCCTAACCTGTAACAAATTAGCGAATCCCACCCACTTCGTCATTCATAATTTGGCATTCCTGTAGACGTAGCATGTCGTGGAAATCGTATATTCTTTGCCCATCTCTAACAAATTGGCAAACTCCATCCATTTTCTCTCCTCATCTATTGACTCCTTTTTGGAGAAATCACATATAAGTTACTGATGAACATGTGTCATCTCGTATTATCAAGGGAATGTCAATGATGAACATGTAGTTTGAACTTTTAGGTGATTTCCGTAACATTTTTCCACTGTCGAAATCTCCTATCGAAAAGTCCCTCCTTGGGATTCAATCATCCATCTGTCAAAGACTTTTTAAAGACAAAGAAATCGAGTTCTACCATACTGTAGTAGTTGTCGAGGGCGAAAGTTCAAGTAGCTAATCTTACGCCCAACCAACAATGTTAAGCAAGAAGATTCATGCTTAACACACTTGGACATCAATGATATATTACAGCTCTACAAACTTAAAATCGAATAGATAATTTAAAGTCAACAAGATGATTCTCTCGAGATGCACAGCTATAATGATACTATTGTTAATGAGGAAATTGATCATTTCAAGCCTAATGGTTTATGCTTACCATTTACTGACTATAAGATTAGATTATCTATTTTCACCCAAATTATAAAATATGATAGACATAAAAAAAAATCTGATTCAATTAAATTGATTCAAGGTGTATCTAAGATCATAACAAATCCAAAAAAAAAGACTAAAAGTTACCTGTAGCATCATGGGTAATTCCTAATAAAGGGAGTTCAAATTTACCAAAACATGGACATCAACCAAAACACGAGATACAACACTTGGATAGCAATACAACACGAGATAGCAAACAGCAGTACATCATAAGATTTTTTTTATTGAATGAGATAGCAAACTAAAACAGCAATACAAAACAAATCAGTTTAATTAAATCAGATTTTTTTTACATCAATAAAACATGAGATAGCAATACAACACAAGATAGCAAACAACAGCAAAAACGGAAAAATTAGAGCAAAATTGAAAGAAAAATGGAATAAATTTGAGTAATACCTGATCCAATGAATTCCAAGAACACTTGGATGATTGAAAATATCGAATCACTGGTAATATTCTAAAAATTGATTAAAATAAACTGAAAATTGAAATACCCAATTGAATTTTAGAGTAAAGTTCAGGAAGAACCACTGTTCAGTTGCTGAGTTAGAGAGAAGGAGAAGTGCGTTAAGAGAAACATTAATCTACACTAAAAAAAAAAAATCTGCAACAACTCTTCAAATAACTAAATAATTTACACCAAAATTAAGACTTTATTAAAAAATAACAACCATCCATAAGCAAAATCACCAAACCCTAGAAAACCCAAAAGACAAAACACCAAGAAAATGAAAATTAAGGGTGAAAAATTGTAGAATTACCTGTAAAGAAGCGAGCTGGGACTCAAGGGAATCAAAAGCGTAGCAATTGTTCAAAAGGGCTTCTGAATATCATCTGTTTCTTGAGCAGTTTCTGTAGAAGAAGGAGAGCTAGTTGAATCTCTACTAATTTAAGCTCCTTCAAGATGAGATTGAATTGGAGTTTTTGTTTTGTGAATGCAATTGACGATTTTGTAGCGCAATATAGGAGGCGCTGATAGGAAATGAAGAGAGGAGAGAGAAAAGGAAGGAATGAGATCAGAAATGAAGAGGAGAGAAGAGAGAGAAAAAATGGCGGGTTTAGAGGAAAACCGGAAGAAAAGAAAACACGTGGCAAAGGGAGGGTAAAGGGCAGAAATGGCAATGCACTGTTACTAAGGAACAGTAGCTTGAACTCCCCACTTTTTAATGGGTAATGGAAAAGAAATTCTGATTTTTATGTTTTAATCTAAGCCCAAGTTTAATTCTTTTTGTTAGTTATACTAGTTTGGGCCTAGGAAAATACAAGTTGAACTAAACTCAAAGTGTTTATAAATCTAAATTGTTATGTTGTTAGGCTAAAAGATGAATTGGATTTATGTTTTTGTTAAAAGACTGACTTAGTTAGTTTAAGTAAACCACCTAATTTGATTTTTTCTTCTATAGATATGTTTGTGCTACAATTCCTAATGACTAAGTTATTTGACTTAACAAAAAACTAATTAAAATTCAATGAGCTTGTTATTTGTAATATGACTATAAGTTATTATTACTTCACTAATACTTAAGTTCACGTATCATAACTAGTGCGCTTGATTTATTAGTTTTATGCGATTAAATAATATTATAATAATGTTAATGGTTCTATTATAGCAATAAAATTAGTTAATTAATAATAGATGATTAAATTGATGAATGACTATGAACTCTCATAATAATATTATACTTTGAAATGGTTATAGGTTATGTATTAATATAGTATTTCGATAATTTTAAAAAGTATAATTAAGGAGTTATTGCACTTAATTAGTTGTTTGATAGTCACCTTAAGAAGTTATTAACGACTAAGTTAATAATGACCTTTGTTGGGACCGTTATGACAATAGTGAACGTTGTCACTAATAAGCTCCAACTCATATTTAGGCTTAAAAGCTAAATAATGAAACTTTCATTAATAAAATCATTCTTAAATAGATTAAAGAATGTAAAGGATATTACAAGCCTCCCCCGACTATCAAGGTTGTTAAGCAGGGAATTCATGTAACGTCTACTGCTAGCACCCGAACTCCCTTTCCAACTATGTTTTATGATGCTTTATACGATATCTAGCTATGATATGTTATTTATGGTGTGCGGGATATGAAATGTGGGCTATCTAAATGATGTTTATTAAATGATATGATGTTTTATGAAGTATGACGACTTTGAAATTACGAAAATATGAGGATGATTATGTTATGATGATGTAATGTTCAAATAAACGAAACATGATAAATTTCAAGTGGAAGAAGGTTCTTGGCAGTACCCCGTGGGCAACGCAAGTGTCACCTTCATCGTGACGGCCCTTCTGGTTAATGATTGGGCACCGAAAGTGTCACATATATTGTGACCGCCTTTCTGTGGGCACCGTAAGTGTCACCTATGATGTGACCGCCCTGCTGTCAATAACGTAGGCACCGAAAGTGTCACCTATGTTGTGGTCGCCTTTCTGTATGTTATGGGGAGACGTCCCTTATGTTGTACTAGCCATGTTACCAAAGTAAAAGGTGTATGATGATGAACAAGATGATGAATGATGATAATGTTTTATGATTATGATTTAATGGTTAATGTTTAAGGAATGATTTTATGTTTCTCTTCTCCATGTTTACTAACAAATTGAATTGAAATGTTATTACAATGTTAGGGACATAGGGTATTATGTTACTGAGCCTCAGCTCATGACGTTTTGTTTTATGTTTTAGGTATGGAAGAACAATTGTGGATCCCTATTATACTACGTTATGGCGATTATGTATGATTCTATGAGGTTTTAGGACACTTTGTATGATGGATAAACAAGTATTATTTTACGATGAGTAATTGTATATTTGATTTTCAATTTTAGGCTATTATTTTATTTATGGGCCATAACCCACAGGCTTAATGTATGCTTTCGCTAACGTTTAAAGTTATGTATTTGTTGGGGCGTTACATACTGGATATGCTCTTTAGTGTCTTCTTCATGATGTTTGTGTTTTTGCTGACTTTCGCCGTCGCAGGAGGCGAAGGATTGGTCTCCAAGATGGCTGTGAGGATTACTATGAGGAATCTGTTGGAACATTTATAGGGTAATGGGTTTAAAACTCATATGGGTATGTACTAGAAGAGGAGGAGGTCTAGTATGCAAAAGATTAGAGTTCATCAAGTGGTAAAAATGCATTGATAAACCAAGGGAGACAGAGGACAGGCCGCGAGTCGCGACAACCATCGCGAGTCGCGACCAGTGGCCCTGTCGCGAGTCGCGACAGGCGTCGCGGGTCGTGACCAGCGCCTCGCGACTCGCGACGCGTCTTCTGCCTTGGAATGCGAAAGGATACCTTGACGGTTTTATATCCGTTGTGATGTTTTGTTGATCACTTTAATGACTTTTAAGGTCCTTAAATCAGTAGATTAAAGGCCTTTGATGAGTGATTAAGATGGGGGGTTATGTGATTAACCACTCTAGTCAATGAAAGGTTGATTATGCTTGTATAACCTTTGGATTCCTATGAGTGAGGGGTTAGAAGAAAATCAGAATTTTCTATACTCTCAAAAGTCTTCTTGCTTTGCTTAAGAGAAACCTTGCAAACTTCTTTTGAGTGTTCTTCACAAACACAAAACACAAGTTCTTGTTGATTCACTTAGAAGATCATCTAAGTGGATTGTTTCTCTCTATTGTATCTCATTAGTTATTTCCTGTTAACCCGGTGATCCTGGAGGGGCGAAATTAAACTAATAGGAAAGCGTAGTTTCCGTGCCTTGGAGTGGGATATCCGGTTCTCTCATTGATCACAATAGCTAGAATAGCTACTATTAGACTATTGATAGCATTAGCTGCGATTCATGGTCTAGTAATTCACCAAATGGATGTAAAAACTGCTTTTCTTAATGGTGAATTGGAGGAGGAAGTGTACATGAATCCACCTGAAGGGTTTGTGGTCAAAGGTCAAGAAACTAAAGATTGCAAATTAGTTAGATCTTTGTATGGTCTTAAACAAGCACCTAAGCAATGGCATCAAAAATTTGATGAGGTTGTGTTGTCTAGTGGGTTCAAAATAAATCAGTCAGATAAGTGTGTATATAGCAAATTTGATAATAACGGTAAAGGAGTTATAATTTGCTTATATGTTGATGATATGCTTATTTTTGGGACTGATTTGGAACAAGTGGAAAAGACCAAAGTCTTTCTTTCCTCTAGCTTCTCCATGAAAGATTTGGGTGAAGCGGATGTTATTCTAGGTATTAGAATAATAAGAGGGAAAGGGCCGTTTTCTTTATCACAATCTCATTATATTGAGAAAGTGGTCAAGAGGTATAATGAGTCAAATTCGACTCATTTTGCTACTCCTATGGATCCTAGTATTCACTTGGTTCCGAATGGTACTCCAATTTCACAATTGGAGTATGCAAGCTTAATTGGAAGCTTGATGTATGTTATGACTAGCACTCGGCCGAATATAACCTTTGCTATTGGCAAGCTTAGTAGGTATACTAGTAATCCTAGTATGTTGCATTGGCAAGCATTGAGAAGAGTGTTAAGGTACTTGAATAAGACCTTGGATTATGTCATAACATACAAAAGAGAACCTTCTATCTTAGAAGGTTACTCGGATGCTAGTTGGATTTCGAATAGGGAAGATTATTCATCCACTAGTGGTTGGGTGTTTCTTCTTGGAGGAGTTGCCATTTCATGGGCATCCAAGAAGCAAACATGTATAACGGATTCCACTATGGCATCGGAATTCATTGCTTTGGCTTCTTGTTGCCAAGAAGCGGAATGACTAAGGAATGTGTTGAGTGAGGTGACTTATGGGTGAAACCTATGTCACCTCTTGCTATCCATTGTGATAGTGCATCAACCATAGCTAAAGCATATAGTGAAGTCTACAATGGCAAGTCAAGGCACATTGGAGTTAGACATAGCTATGTGCGGGAAATGATAAGGAATAGTTGTATAACTATTAATTTTGTTCGGTCTAGTTTGAACTTGGCGGATACGTTTACAAAACCGTTGTCAAGGGAACTAGTGAACAAAATGAACAAAGGGATGGGTCTTAAGCCTATTGATCAACCTATGTTGAAGGAAAACTCTATTTGATGTCTAAACAACGTTAGATCTCAAATTCAAGGAGGATAGTACTTCTCTAAGAGGTTGGGAGCACTTGTTTAATACATCCCGAGGTTAGTGCTTGTTGCTACAATGATAAAGAGGTTGAATTTTATTCTTAATAAATCTTTGATAAAGTGCTCAATTGTAGGAGCATGTTCGGAAAGATTTACCTATGTAAGCTAGAAGTTTGGCCGCTTCATCAAGTCTTAGGCTTGACTTGGAATGCTTATGAATGGATATG
Source organism: Beta vulgaris subsp. vulgaris (assembly GCF_026745355.1). Taxonomy (NCBI): domain Eukaryota; kingdom Viridiplantae; phylum Streptophyta; class Magnoliopsida; order Caryophyllales; family Amaranthaceae; genus Beta; species Beta vulgaris. The sequence continues at coordinate 27,958,435 of NC_079204.1, forward strand.
GACACCAAGGCTTCATAGGTGTCGGAGGTTTTTAAGAACCTAGTTTATGTTTGTGTGTATTAGTAACTTCAATAATTTGTAATGGTTATATGATTCAAAGCTTTGTCCATCATTATGATCTAAATTATTGTAAAGATTACTTTTACTAAATGGAATTTCAATCGTTAGATAATTCCATGATGCATGAACATGAGTGTTTGCGATTTATAGCAAGTTGGAAAACTTTTCAACATTACCCTATAAATGGGAGGAGGATTGTTGGAACATTTATAGGGTAATGGGTTTGAAACTCATATGGGTATGTACTAGAAGAGGAGGAGGTCTAGTATGCAAAAGATTAGAGTTCATCAAGTGGTAAAAACGCATTGAAACCAAGGGAGACAGAGACTGGCCGCAGTCGCGACAACCGTCGCGAGTCGCGACCAGTGGCCCGTCGCGAGTCGCGACATGCGTCGCGGGTTGCGACCAGCGCCTCGCGACTCGCGAGCTTCTTCGCGAGTCGCGACGCGTCTTCTGCCTTGGAATGCGAAAGGATGCCTTGACGGTTTTATATCCGTTGTGATGTTTTGTTGATCATTTTAATGACTTTTAAGGTCCTTAAATCAGTAGATTAAAGGCCTTTGATGAGTGATTAAGATGGGGGGTTATGTGATTAACCACTCTAGTCAATAAAAGGTTGATTATGCTTATATAACCTTTAGATTCCTATGAGTGAGGGGTTAGAAGAAAATCAGAATTTTCTATACTCTCAAAAGTCTTCTTGCTTTGCTTAAGAGAAACCTTGCAAACTTCTTTTGAGTGTTCTTCACAAACACAAAACACAAGTTCTGTTTTGATTCATTAGAAGATCATCCAAGTGGATTGTTTCTCTCCATTGTATCTCATTATTATTTCGTGTTAACCCGGTGATCCTAGAGGGGCGAAATTAAACTAATAGGAAAGCGTAGTTTCCGTGCCTTGGAGTGGGATATCCGGTTCTCTCATTGATCACATCTAATGGAATCTAGGTGATGATTGTGAATTTTTTTGATGTTATTTTGGTTCAGTTTTGATTTTGTATGATTTATTGTGGCATTAACACTATATATATATGTTTATGTTTTAGTTATGATTACAAATTCTACTTCAATATCCTGAGAGTGTGAGATTGTGAAGTTTTTGCTATAGTACAACAACTGATATGAGAGTGTGAGTAGTAGAATTTAACAATGTGATATAGCTTATGAGTAGAGAATATTGTTTTATTTGTGAGTTAATACGTTTTGCGGATCCTTGTTGAGCACGCCGACAAGGTTGTATGAGAGATGTTGAATTGGTTGAAGTTTGAGCTTGTTGGCTATAGAAAGCGTGTGAAAAGACTATGAACATTTCAGTGATGGCCAACTCTTTGAGGATGTTATTTTTTGGTGGTGCAAAATTGTTTTAGAGAGGTTATTTTACGTTTATATTAGGCTTATAAGTTTATAATTTGAGCTTGTTTTGTTTAGTTTTCTTAATCGTAGAGGAACATCTATAGTTGAACTAGATGAGTGATCGCACTTTTAGACATTTTTTTTGGTTTCAAGGCTAAATCTTGGCTAATATTATATAACACATTGTTGGAGATGGCGAGACTTTAACACTTACATTGAGGGAGCGTGGTGGTAGAAAGAGATGAGCAATTTACTTAAGGACCCGATGAAAGGCCGGGCCTTGTTGGAATAATTTATAAAAACTCTTGATATATATCTGTTGTCCATGATTTCTCTCTTTTGAAGTGATTTCACGGATATTTTTATGAGTGTGTATATTTAGTTCAATCTTGCAACTTGAAATTTATTGTCACTAATCTGATTATATTTGCCTTTGGTATTTGTGTGAGAGTACTAATCTTTTTAGTCCTTTGGTCTTGATCAGTGGCTGGATGATACTAATGTCATGCATATTCTAGAAGCAATTAACACGTACTCTTTTCCTCTTCTAATTTGATAATGTTATAAAGGAAAATCGGGGATCACTTGGATATACAAATTGGTTGCTAAAGCCAAAAGTAGCTTTTAATTAAAGCTGGAGCAATATCTTTGAAGGCAGCATTATACTAGACACGTGTCATATGACCACGACCACATTGTTCGGACCTTATCGTTCAATTCCTTCTGTTTTGATGCTAAACTTAACAAAAATTAAATGTGCTTTTTATTAATTTTTTGTTTGAATTGTTCATAAGGTGACTTGTGTATCATTCGGTAACTATAGAATAAGGTACAAACGCGTAACTTTATCTTAATTTGGTTCAATACTTGATTTGCAGGCAACTATTTTGTATGTATTTGTGTTGATCTTCGGATTGGAATCATTATTCGCTTATTGAGAGAGTACTACACTAGTAATACTATTATTTATAGCATAATATTATTATTTTTATTATAAAAATGCTTATTTGTGTCGCATGTTAACTAATATGTGAAGCAAATGGCTTTCTTTTACATATAAAAAAAAGTGTTCTATTTCATGTTCTGATGATGCCAAATACTTAGGTTAATTTTACTATATATCATTTATTTATTTAAGCGAAAATTATAAAAACCGAAAATAATGTAATGTCCCAATTTGAATTTATATTTTGTTGAGAAAGATTGATTATTTAATCTAAGTCAAGATAGCATGGAGAATATTGTGGAGAAGCTCCCTTGTTTCTATATAACAAACTCTCATGGAATGACAAAACTTGAGGAGCTGATCCCTTGAAGCTCTCCAACCACCTCGCCACTAAAGGCTAGTGTAAGGAGTTTATTTTTGTTGCAAAGAATGTGGAAGAAGTGCAACGAAAGAAAATGCCATGATCTCCATCATTCCACTTGTGGGAGTTGAGGAGAATTTGGAGCACACCATGTCCCAATGGAGGAAGTACTTTGACAGCTATTTAAGGAAGAAATTATTTGAACAAAAACTTAAGAATTTTCAAGCGACATCAAGTGAATTATTACTTAGAAAGTTTTTCTTGTAATTGCTTCTTCATTTAACATACACATTTATAATATTCTTAGAGTGTGGGTTGAGAGAACAAAATCTTGTAATCAAGAGAGAGAAAAGAGAAAGAGAAAGAGAAGAGAGAAAGAGAAGACTTCTAGTGAATGCGAGTGAGGAAAGTCACGTGTTCATGGGGAACAAGGTGACTGGGAACTGGTTCCTAGAGGAACTAATTAGTGAGGATTGATTTATAATAAGTTGTAAGAACTATTATAAAATAAAAAGAGCAAGGTTTCTTCCTAAAGAATTGAGGAAGATAGCCTTATTAAAAGGATCTTCGTGTGTTATTCCTTGTTACTACTTCTCTTTATTAGCTTTCATTTTAGTTTATTCGCAAAAAGTTTAAAAGTCTCCCTAACTACAATTCACACCCCCTCCCTCTTGTAGTTGACCTAGTGTTTATACTAGACCAACAATTGGTATCAGAGCCCGATTCCTCCAAAAATCAGCTAACACTGAGGAGCTAGTTCCTGGCAAGCATGAACACTACGGGAGAAAGATTAGAAAAAGGTTACTCAACCCAACGTCCGTCTATGTTCAATGGCAAACACTATCCATACTGGAAAAATCGTATGGATATCTTTATCAAGGCTGAAAACTATCAAGTTTGGAGAGTCATTGAAATCGGTGACTTTGAAGTCACTAAGAAGGATAAAAAAAGGCGAGTTAGTTCCTAAGCCACATTCAAATTATGACAAAGAGGACTTTGATAAATTGGAGATGTACAATTTAGCCAAGAAGATTCTCCACTGTGGCCTTGGTCCCCATGAATACAATAGAATCATGGGATACAAATCGACCAAGCAAATGTGGGAACTTCTACAAGTTACTCATAAAGGAACAAGCGAAGTCAAGAGATCAAGGATAGACATGCTCATGCACAAGTATGATGAGTTGTTCCAAATGAAACCTAAAGAGTCGGTTCAAGAAATGCTCACTAGATTCTCCAATATTATCAATGAGCTTGACTCTCTAGGAAAGACTATCACTCAAGAGGAACAGGTTCGAAAAGTCCTAAGGAGTCTCCCATCGAATAACAAATGGATGGCGAAAGTCACAGCTTTGCAAGAAACCAAGGACTTCACCACATTTAATATCGAGTAACTTGCAGGTTCCTTGGTGACTCATTAGTTGCACCTAGGAACTCATGACGCTGATCCTAGTAGATCTAAAGCATTGGCACTCAAATCTGAAGAACAAAATGACTCAGAAACAGATGATGAGGAAGCATCATTGATCGTGAAAAAATTCAAGAATTCTTTAATAGGAGCTATAAAGGAAAGAACAAGAAGAAGCCGACAAAGCTAAGCTGCCATAAATGTGGAAGTCCTGACCATTTTATTAAAGAATGTCCGCTTTGGGAAACTGATAAGGGTAAAGGAAAATACAAGAAGAAAGGCAAGGAACTGCAAAAGCCTTTCTCAAAAACAGAAATGAGAAGGGCCATGGTTGCAGCCGTGGGGGGGGGGGGGAATCTGACTCTAACGAGGAGCAGGAACCGCCTGAAGAAGAAACAACTCATCTATGTCTCATAGCAAAGACAGATGATGTTGCCAAACAACAAGGTATGTATTAATGTTGTTGAAGAAGAGCTATCAGAACTTCCAAAGAATCAACTTATAAAATTACTTTTGGAAAATTTGGATGACTACAAGGCAATATGCATTAGAGAGGAGAATATGGAAAATGCCTGAGAAGTCACAAACGAACATTCAAAATGGTTTAGAACTTTGAACGCAAGTATTGAAGAACGATTCATTGAAATTTTTGATGAAAACCGACGTATTCAAGAAGCATTTGAAAAGGTTAAAAATGAAAACTATTTCTTGAATATGGAGATGGCAGAATTGAAACTATTTGTTCCTGAAGGACTAGTTCCCCATTAAATACCATAACAAATTTTGAAAAATTAAAATCGGAATACGATACAGTTTTAAATCAAATTATGTTACTTAAATGGAGATTGAAATCTTCAAGAACAAAACTTCCTGATCCAGTAAGTTGGATACAAAAGTATAAAAATGAAGGAAGAAATGGATTAGGTTACAATCATAAGAAGAAAAATAAAATGAAAAAATATGTTGATCTGCCAAGCAACCAAGTATGCTCTTACTGTGGGAACAGTGGTCACTTAGTGTCTGACTGTTCCTCCAGAGAAGAACATATTGAAAAGAGCACTCGCTTAATTAAGCAAGTGTGGAAAGTTAAAAGGAATTCAAGCCCGGTAGAGGAACCTAAGTCATATTGGATTCCTACCACTAACTAATTGTTCTGGAAACAGGCTAAAGTGAGAGGGAACAACCTGTGGTACCTTGATAGCGGTTGTTCTAAGCACATGACAGGAGACAAAAACAAATTTCTCTCACTTTCAGTCTATAAAGGAGGAAATGTGACATTTGGAGACAATCTTACAGGTAATATAGTAGTTGTAGGTAAGGTTGGGATATCTCAGTCACATTCCATAGATAATGTATTTTTGGTCGAGGGTTTGAACCATAATTTACTTAGTATTTCTCAGTTTTGTGACAAGTGGAACAATGTGAAGTTTACCGACGAATGTTGTGTAGTAAGTGATGCAGGTACAGGTACCAAGATTATGGAGGGAACTCAGATTGGAAACACTTATGTTGTTGACCTGAATCTAGTTCCTAGGAACAATCTGACTTGTCTAAGTGCGATTGACAATGAACCATTCCTTTGGCATAAAAGGTGTGGTCATGCAAGTATAACCTTACTCCACAAGCTAAGTGGTAAGAAATTAGTTGTTGGTCTTCCAACAATCAAGGTCTCAAATCATGAAGTTTGTGGCCCACGCGCAAGAGGAAAACAAGTTAGATCCTCGTTCAAACCAAAGAAGATGGTAAGCACACAAACTCCACTTGAATTGATTCACATGGACTTATGTGGCCCTGTACGTATCCAAAGTTGATCAAGTAAGAGATATGTACTTGTTATGGTTGATGATTTTTCAAGATACACTTGGGTTATTTTTCTTCACGGTAAAGATCAAACTTTTAATGAATTTGTAACCTTGCTAAACGAATACAAAGGGTAAGTGGTTTTAAAATGAAACATTAACGTTCTGACCATGGTAAGGAGTTTGAAAACTCCAAGTTTGATGATTTTTGCAGCAATGAGGGATTAGATCAAAACTTCTCTGCTCCTTGGACCCCACAACAAAATGGCGTGGTAGAAAGGAAAAATTGTTCTCTACAGGACATGGCTAGAACAATGCTGATAGCCAGCAATCAATACAAAAAAAATTGGCTATAGAGGCACATCATTTGGCCGACTTGCCTCTAAAACCTCCTTTTACCATCACATAAACATGGTTGCCTCTAAATTATATGGTTTTTAGTGTCACGTATATTCTGGTACCTTTAAAGACACATTTCAGCATCAGATGAATGTTGGTTGCCTCTATAACCATGTTTTTAGCATCACATGAATATTGGTTGTCTCTAAATCCATAATTTTAGCATTACATGAATTTAATTATCTCTAAAGTCATTTTTTTAGCATCAAGTGTAGTTAGTTGTCTCTAAAGCCATGTATTAAGCGTCACATGACTTTAGTTGTCTCTAAAGCCATTTTTTTCAGCATCAACTGTAGTTAGTCGTCTCTAAAGCCATGTATTTAGCGTCACATGAATTTAGTTGTCCCTAAAACCATTTTTTCAGCATCAACTGTAATCAGTTATCTCTAAAGCCATGTATTTAACGTCACATGAATTTAGTTGTCTCTAAAGCCATTTTTTAGCATCAAATGTAGTTAATTGTCTCTAAAGCCATGTATTTAGCGTCATATGAATTTAGTTGTCTGGATAGCCATTTTTTTCAGCATCGCATAGATTATTGTTGCATTTAAAGATATTTTTTAGTGTCACTTGAATTGTCGTTGCAGTGGAACTAATTAAGTTTTTTTTAACATCATGTAGAAAGTAATTGCATCAGAAGATAATTTTAATTATCAATTGAATTACACTTGATTAAAAGACAATATTTTAATGTGAAAAACCTTAAGGTTACACTTATATATGCCTTTATTAATATCATTAAGATTATGCGTAATTGCCTGTATGTGTGTGTGTATACATACCGTTAGTAATAATGTATAGATAAGTGGTTATTTTAATTTCTTTGCAATTTTTGTACTTTATGCGTGTTGTCGCGACCTTCCTATTTTGGTACGAGCTTTACTGTGTAAAGAAGGCAAACAACACTCTCACAATGCCTTTCCTCAACCTATATTTTATGCAAAGTCAATTATCTCAAGCAAGTCAGTCAGCATACAAGGTGCAAAAGCTGTATGAGTTAAGTCATAATACAATATTATGAAGTGAATGGCACATCCATTTACTTAGCTAATATATGCACCTAAATGCACCTAAATGCACTCAGATAGCTTGTAATACTAACAAAACGCAAAGCTAATGTTTCGTTAATATTAAATATCTAACTTTAATGTTTGAGGATGAACTTTGTTTTTAAGGAGGAGTAGATGTAATACCCCTTCGAGGATGAACTTTGTTTTTAAGGAGGAGTAGATGTAATACCCCGAATTTTCGAAAGTTATTTTATTATTTATTTTATGATAATGCGATTTTATTTGATAACTATGTTTATTAAAATAATGATTTGACTTAGTTTTGATTTATTTAACAAAGTTTAAAAATAAATCATTTGTTCATTATTCATTTTACTCTTTCCAATAGTTTAAACTTTTTACATTGTTATGAGCACCCTTATTCTAATTGTCCATCCATTTACTTAATTCAAGGCCCAAATTCTAGTCCATAGTCCATTTGTCTTTTCCTAAAGAGAAAAAGGAAAATAAAACAAAAAAAAAAGAAAAAAAATGAACGTGATTCATCTTCATCCTTCCTCCTTCCTTCCTTCGTCCAGTTCTGGGCTCAAGAACCAAGAAATTCGTCTTCCTTCCTCCTTCGGCTGATTCATGGCACATCAACAAAAAAATTGAAAAACTTCAACACCTCCCTCCTTCTCTTTCGTCCAGTTCAAGCACACACACCGAGAAATTTTCGAAAGCTAAACTCTCACCATTCACCATTTCAACCCAAAATTTCCTCCTATAAATACTGATTTCTCTCATTTGATTCCTCAGCAAAACCACTCCAAAGGTTGCTTCAATTCCCCTATTCTCTTCCTTGAATTTCTGATTTTTATTTTGAAAATTAGAAATAAAATTTCAATTCAACAATTTCCTCTGTTATTTCTTATCTCGCCGGAAACCACCACTACCTCCACCTTCGAACCACCAATTTGCACCACCACCGCCAGCTTCTCCTTCCCTTCGCACCTCCGTCGTCCTTCCTTTCCTCCCCCTTCGCGGCGCCTTCTGCTGCGTCCCCTGCAGCCTTCGCGAACCACCACCACTCTCAAACCCAACCTCCTTCTTTTTCGCGGTGCCTGAGCTTCGCCGGCGAACCACCAGCGCCAGCACCACCGAACTCCCTCTCCTCTCCCTGTTTCGGCTCCTCTGCTTTCTCCCTCCTCTTCCTTCGTTTTCCTCTTAAATTGAGGAACTGAAATCCTCCTCCCTTTTCTTTTAATCTAATTGTGTTTTAAAGTTTTGTTTTATTTGGTTTTTATTTGGTTACTTTATAACCTTTGACTTTCCTAAATTGGTCCATCTTACTAAGTTAGTATGTTTATTGCTTTAGTTTCACTTTAATCTTTTATAAACTTGATAATGTTTTCTAATTTTCGAAAATAAAATAGGATGTAAAATAAAGTTAGTTTTTCATATTTAAAATAATTGTTTAAGTAATTTTGTGAATACTTAAAACGATCTCTAAAATAATTTGAAAACCGTAAACTTTGATTCATAAACTCGCTTAAAATAATTTCTTTAATTTATTTGGATTATTTAAATCGTCTATTGTATAAAAACGGGATTATTTAGGAACCAACTTAGATCTCGTTAACATTATTGTAGATGCCGATTTCTTAGACGAGGAATACCAGGAGCGCAAAACCCTAACTCCCACATATGATAAACTAAACCTAAATCCCGCTATAAGGGAACTTACTATTATTAACCATAAAACCGAAAGTAAAAAGAATGAAAAATAAATTAAAGAAGCGAGTTTGGGCTTACCATGGAGGAACAATCCATGGTAGCCCCGAAGTTTAGGGTTTTTTTAGGGTTTTTTTTGTTTGTTTTGATTTTAGAGAGAGGGGGTGTCGACTAGAGAGAGATGCGTATAAATTAGAATGCCTTCTATGCATTTTTCTGATTTTATCTTTTGATTTGAAAGTTTCTTATTCGATCTAATTTTTTAAAATTTGATCTGAATTTTTCTTGTTATAATTGGTTTTTAAGTTATAATTTTTCCGATCCCTTATGATTTGATCCGAATTTTTCTTATCTGAACTAAATATTTTTGTCTGATTTCAATTTTTCCAATCTTAGCTAATTTTATCAGTTTTAATCTGATCATTTTTAAAATAAGCATTATAGTGCTTATATAAGTTGAAAAGAACGCACGCTTACGGTGCGTCCGTTCAACTCATTTAAGCACTCTAACACTTAGGGTGCGTTTGATTCACCTTATTTAAGCACTTGGTTGCTTATTTAAGAATTAATCAGATAAGATTAAATCACATTAGATAAGATATGAAAATTTCAGATCAGATAAGAATAATTCAAATAAGATAAGAAAAATTAAGATCAGATCAGATCAGAATAATTATAACTATAAAAACAACAACAATAAGAAAAATTCAGATCAGATCAGACTAGATCAGAAAAATTTAGATCAGATAAGAAAAATTCAGATCAGATCAGATCTGGTAAGAAAAGTTTAAATCAGATCAGAAAATTTCAGACGAATCAAACACACCCTTATCTTAAAAATTAACACATCAGATAAGATAAGATAAAAAAATCCAGAATAGGGTATGATAAATTCAGGAAAAAAATCCAGATTAGATCAAATCAGATAAGGAAAATTATAACAATGAAAACAACTACAATGAGATAAATTCAGATCAGAACAAAAATTTAAGAACAGATTAGATCAAACAAGAATAATTCTAAAAACGATCAGGTCAGATAAAAAAAATTTATAGTAGATCAGGAAATTTCAAATTAGATCAGAATAGTTCAGACAAAATGAGCTCACCATTAGTTGTTCATACAATGAAATAACAAAAAGAAATAAAAGTACAAAAGTGGCGCCGTTTAAATGTGCATGTAACGATTTGAATCAAAAATTCCCGCGATCTTACAATTCTAATATATTGATCGATTCAAATTAGAGGTGATCAAAGTGAGCCCGGCCCACCCGCAAAAAAGTGCGGGTTTGGGAACTATTTTCCGGCCCGATGCGATTTTTTTGAAAAAAAAGTGGGTTTGGGAAATGCAAAAATGACGTTTTTAGTTAAAATTTTGACCTGGTCCGATTTTGGCCCGAAAAGCCCGCTATTTTGAGCCGAAATATGCGGGTTTGGGCATGAAGATTTCGGCCTGAACTTTGGCCTGCTTGCTTGGCCCGAAATGGGCTGTATCTTTTAGCCATGGCCCGGCCCGGCCCATGATCACCTCTAATTCAAATCGTTATTAGAATCTTAAAAGTTTAAAATCGCAACTAAATTGTGAAAAATCGTTCAAATCGTTAAAATCACGATTTTTTGACGATTTTAAGGATTTAAAGAAAGAATGAAATCAAACAATTGGGCCAGGCCCATTCTTATAATGCTTGATATTTTCTAAACCCTACATCATCATAGAACATCTTCTCTCACCTCACTCATCTTCTCAGATTTTCAAACCACACTCATAAACTGATTCACGTTGCAACCTGCTACTTCATTAGTTCACTTCGGCAAATCGGCAAATCGGTAGTCGACACCTAAACATAAATTGCTCGATTTTTTCGTATTTCTACTTCAATTCTAATCTTTTTCGATCTACTTCTTGCAAAGACAGGTTAGTACTTAGTTGATTCGTTGAAAGCTGTTTTATCTTTATTTTCGCCTTCTTTTTTTCTTTCCATTGCACGAAAACAACTGTTGCATACGAAATCTACATTCTTAACTATTGCTACTATTGTTTCCACTTTCCATTTGTAAGATTTTGTGCTATTGTGCTAATTGAATTTATGTGAAATTGTTATGGGTAGTGTAGAATGATTATTTTTCTTTATTTTTATATCGATTCTCACAAATTATCAATCCCCTTCCCCTTCAAATCATCATAAATATTAAACATGGTGCAAATATTGAATTCGCATAGTGCATAAGTATGTCTTAACCTTGCTTTTCCCAAAAAGCATAATCTTTTCCTGAAGTAGAAATTTTAAAATTTGAGGGAATTAGATTGCCGACATTGTATCTTGGTCCAATCTTAACAATAACTTTTTCATCAATCATTGCAACGTATAAGTCTGCATCAGAGGCCATTATGTTCACACCACTTGATCCATTAATCATATTTCTTAGCCTAATCGAAGTCAGTTTAGCGATCTCTTCCTTAATGCCCCATTCAAAGAAATGGTCATAAAACTGCAACAAGAAAATGGTGTTATGATAAGATAAGACACAATGTAGTAGAGTTTCTTTGATGGAATTTCTCTTATATCTAGATAACACAGTAATTAAGGTCGATGTGCTTACTATTGATGGAAATCCCGGGTGAGTTAATATATAAGCATATCCTTGCATGACTTTACCAGATGGAAATGGCCAGAGTTGTTGTGTAGAGCCAGTGTCATGATTATCGATGAAAGTAACAGCGTTTTTTGGCGTAATTCCTATCAATCCAATGGGCTTGCCTTCAGAATCTTTCATTCTCCACCATTCTCCTTACACAACAGCTTGAAGAAAACCTTTGGTAGTAAAATCAAATGCAGCAATAGCACCACCACCTGCAGCTTCTACCCATTGTGCTAGTTTATTTCTATGCCCGTCTTGGTTATAGTCTGGTCTTCCATCTGAGTCATAATTGATGGAATCCCAAAGCTCTACAACTGCAAAATCAGGTGTAGTCTTTTCCAAGTAAATTTTCATGATGCTAGGAGCATATCCTTTAACAAAATCAAATCTCCACCCATCAAAGCCAATTTCCGTTTTAAGCCAATTCATCCAATCTACTAACTCCTTTTGTACTCTTGGATTACGATGATCTATATCAGGAGCACCACCATAATCGGCTCCGGTGTCTAAATTCCCACTACCATCAAATCTACAGCAGCTTGAAGAACACCTTTGGTAGTAAAATCAAATGCAGCAATAGCACCACCACCTGCACCCTAGGTTGCACATATACGGATACGGGTACGGGTGCAGATTCGGGTACGGGGGCATAAAACGGTAAGATTTTGAAATTTTAGGAAAGGGTACGCGTAACCATACAGGATACGTATCGTATCGGGTGCGGGTACGGGTACCTAGAAGAAGTACCCATGCTACATAGCCTGCAGCTTCTACCCATTGCACTATGTGAAATTGTTTGGACCAAGAGAAACTATGTACCAGATGTGACAAGAGGGGATAAACAGAAAAGGGCTTTACAGGGCTTCATAAGATTCTAATTAAATTAAATAAATATGATTTTAAATAGCATAATTATCTGAAATCCAACATAACCATGTTTGTGTATAAATTATATAATTGTATTGAACATAATAGTGGATCAGAATTATTGTTTCTACAAGCTAGCCTCCTAAGATTTTTAACAATATATGAAGAATAGGAACAATTTTTGGTTCACGGAACAAGTAACTAAGATATGGTCATGCTTAGTGTTTCATTGTATTTCTAATTTCATTTTTGAATATTTACTTAGCTATGTAGTTTTTATGATATCAGTTTGAACGCGATAAAGTAAGGCCATAAAGTAAGGCTTGGATTGTTGGATTTGTATGAGGAGATGTGCACCAAGAGTGACAAAACTCTTGTTCGTAAAATGACACATGAAACTATGGTAATTAGTATTAGTTTAACTTGTTGAAGGTTTCATGTTATCAAAATCATGTTGTGCAGCCATTTTGTAACTAAATTTGCTAAAGCATTTTTTTTTTTGGTTTTTTTGCAGATAATTTTGGTTGGTTACATGATATTGTTGACAAGCCACACGTCCATTTTGTCATGCTTAATGTGCAGTCGTAGGAAATTTGAAAGAAGTGATGATGGCAGAATGAGTTGAATATATTATTACTCATGACGCAATGATTAGTCAGCTTTTGTTTAGACTTTTGTTGCTAGGATTAAACTACTGTTTTTGCTTCTTTTGGCTTGTTTGTCGTTTTGGATGTACATTTGGCTTGTTTTTCCTACTATTATGGATTGTGTATAGATTTCATCATCGATTGAATGAAATATCTTTCTTTGATTAATATATATTCCATTTCTTGATATGTTATAAATTTCTTCTTTTTAGACAAAACAAAAAATTATGAATAAATTAGGTTGCATATGCAAATGCCATCATGAGATTTTCGTGCATCAAAAAACCTATTTTTTAAATTTTGCAGTTGCATCTAATTGTGATTAGGAGCAACAAATAAAAATGTCCCCAAAGATTTTTTTTAGGTATAATTACCTCTAAATATATTTAGAGGCAAAAGAAGTGGTTGCCTTCATTCATAATTTGTTGCAAGAATTATAATTGCCTCTAAACGTTACTACTTTTAGAAACAATATTTGTGTGCCCCAAAAAGGTGGCAATAGAGTCAACTCACAATTAGAGGCAGACTTATGGTTGCCACTAAAAACATAGTGGTCTTATCACCAATAAACACTGTGTGCCCCAAAAATGTATAATTAGAGGCAACCTATATTTAGTGATTGCCTAGTGGTTGCCTCAAAATGCAAGTGGCTATATAAACACAATGACTTGTGTGCCTCAAAAAGGGGGCATTAGGGGCAACCAATTATTAGCGACATGCACATGGTTGCCTCTAAACATAAGTGTCTTTAGAGGCACCATAACTTGTGTGCCTCAAAAGGGTGGCATTAGGGGCAACCTATAATTAGCGATGGACTAATTAGAGGCAGCAAGAAAATTGCTTCTAAACACCAATAGAGACATATATTTAGATGCAACTTATGATTGCCTCTATATGTAGCTTTTCTTGTAGTGAATCTTCCAAAAAACTTTTGCAAAACTTTTGGGCAGAGGCAGTAAACACCGCTTGCTATATCATCAATAGGGTCATGCTGAGACCTATTACCTTGAAGACCCCCTATGAACTCTTAAAAGGAAGAAAACCCAACATTTCTTATTTTAGAGTCTTTGATTATAGATGTTTTCTACACAATAATAGTAAAGACAATCTAGGAAAATTTGATGCTAGAAGTGATGAAGCATTTTTTATAGGATATGCTTTTAATAGTAAAGCATATAGACTCTAACAAAAGAACAATGTGCATTGAGGAAAGCACCCATATCATTTTTGATGAAACTAACTCTCTGTAGGATCCATGTTATGAAAACAATTTTGAAATTGGATTGACTCGTACTGAAGAGTCAGCCAACTTTGATGAGGAACTAACACCTGCAGGTACTGATAAGAAGCATATTTCTGAGAACGAGATGAATGCTCATGATCCTATTCCTCAGGATAAATAGGCAGATGAAGTAACAGAAGTAGGAGAACAACCTGAAGTTGAAGCAACTGAAGAATCTCTAGTTGAAGGAACAAGAACAATGAGTTTTGAATCAAGGCCATGGAAATGCCAGGAATCCCATCCGTTGGAATTAATCATAAGTGACATTGAGAAAGGAACTCAGACAAGATCCCAACTCAAGAATTTTTAAGCCTTCCAAGCCATTCTGTCCATGACAGAACCTCGACATCATCATGAAGCCCTTCTTGAGTCTGATTTGATTAACTCCATGCAAGAGGAATTGAATGGGTTCCAGAGGAACAAAGCCTGGCATCTTGAGACCAAGCCAAAAAATCAAAAGGTGATTGGGCTGAAATGGGTCTTCAAGAACAAGCTGGATGAGTATGGAATCGTCATACGAAATAAAGCCAGACTTGTAGCTAAAGGGTACAACTAACATGAAGGTATTGATTTCGACGAAACTTTTTCTCCTGTTGCTAGGATAGAAGCAATTAAAATTTTGATTGCCTTTGCTGCCTTTATGGGATTTAAGTTGTACCAGATGGACGTTAAATGTGCATTTCGAAATGATTTTTTAAATAAAAACGTCTATGTGGAACAACCTCCTGGATTTGAAAATCCAGAGTTACCAAATCAACTCTATAAGCTTGATAAAGCTCTATATGGGCTGAAACAAGTTCCTAGATCTTGGTATGAAAGGTTGTCAAAATTTCTACTTTCACATGATTGCATAAGAGGTAAAGTTGATAGGACCTTGTTCCTTTGATCAAAAGGAACAAACATATTAGTAGTCCAGATTATGTTGACGATATCATTTTCGGTGCTAGTAATGATCTTCCTTGCAAGGAATTTGCTAATCTTATGAGCAGTGAGTTCGAAATTAGCATGATGGGAGAATTGAACTTCTTTTTGGGTTTGCAAATTAAGCAAACCGAAAGAGGAACAATGATTCATCAACAAAAGTATGTCAAGGAACTGCTCAAGAAATATGGATTGGAACATTCAAAAACTAATCACACTCCCATAGGAACAGGAACAAGGTTAGATGAAGGCTCAAATGGTAAGTGTGTAAACGAGAAGCAATATCAAGGTATGATTGGTTCATTACTCTACTTAACTACAAGTAGACTTGATATTTCCTTCAGCGTTGGCTTATGTGCTCGGTTCCAATCAAATCCCAAAGAATCTCACTTAACAGTAGTTAAAAGAATTCTAAGGTATTTGAAAGGAAGCGATGACTAATGTTTGTTCTATCCTCGCAGCAATGTGTTTGACCTAATAAGCTATTTGGATGTGGATTACGCTGGCGACTTGGTTAACCGCAAGAGCGCATCCGGTATTATCTAGTACCTAGGATCAAGCTTGGTGTCATGGAGCTAAAAGAAGCAAAATACTATTGCCTTATCCACATCAGAGGCAGAATATGTAACTGTTGCTGCATGCTGCTCCCAGGTCCTTTGGATCAAGCAACAAGTAAGAGATTTTGGCATTAAGTTTAAGTGTGTTCCTATCTACTGTGATAACACTAGTGCTGTTTGTATCTCTAAGGATCCGGTTCATCATTCAAGGGTCAAGCATATACATATTAGACATCGCTTTTTGAAAGATAATGTAGAAAAAAGTCTCGTCAAACTTGAATTTTTTCCATCTGAAAATCAAATAGCCGACATTTTGACTAAACCTCTTCTTAGAGAAAAAATTGAAAAGATTCGCTTAGAATTAGGGATGATCAGAATAATTTGAGAATGCTTATATATTAATCTCCCGTAGTTAAGGTGTCCTGTAATTCTCATGAATTTTATTCATACACCTTAGTTGAGGTTGAGAACTCACATTAGTCTCATAATATTCCCCTTAGTGTCCCCACTAGTACTATGAGAATAATACAATACTTGTACAACTTGTTCGAAGGTATCATTAGCATGAGTTCAAAATATTCTTCATTCTTTTTCTTTCTTCTATTTTTCTTTATTCTTTTATTTTATTTTATTTCTCGATTTTCATTTTCGTAGTCACACATCATACGTTGCATTGTTTTGAAAAATAAAATGCATATGCCCTTTTGAAAAATTGAATGTCTAAGAAAAAGGGAACGAACCACATTAAATGAACTTCCTCCTCTCACGCGCATAAAACCCCTTCATAAACCTTTCCCTCCATCCCATCATTACTCACGTTATTATACTCACTGCAAAACCATCACATCTGAAAATTTCTCCAACTCTATCTCTCTCTTCTCAAAACCCTAACCTCAATCGCTCCCAAACGCTCAAGCACTGAAAGTATCCCTCTTTCACAGGAGAGAAATCCTCTTGTGGAATATGATGAAAGTAATAATGTATCGAGGGAAATTGGAAGATGAAATTGAGGAAGAAGACGAAGTAGAGAGAGAAATTCAAATGTCCACAAAAGAGGTAAAAAGTCGAAGTATTCGAAATTTTTAATAGGTTTTTGTGTTGATTTGGTTTGGTGCAAAAAAGTGAAGTGGACGGAAATTCTTGATATAATTGCTTTTCAAAAATGATCAAAAGTTTTATGTTGATGAGGGGCTGTATGAATTTGAGATGACTGAATTTTGTTCAAAATTTGTGAATTCAAATGGTTTGTGTATCACTGTTGTTGGGGGAAACTTGGTTCAGTTTGATGAATAGAAACTTGGTGAATGGTTCAATGTACGTACCTTCTGCTAGGTACAAAGAGTATGTGAAAGGGAAGGCTAAACTCAACGTGCGTGAGGCTAAAAATGAAAAAGTTTTGAAATTTTTTGGTGGCCTTCCTACTAATCTGTCTATGGATCAAAAGACCTCAACCCTTTTCACAAATTCTATTTTCAACTTGTTTGGCGGTTTCTTGTTCCTCGCACCTCCAAAAGAACCCAAGCCAATCTTCTTGATCTCTCTCATGTACTACCTAGCCAACAACATTCCCATCAATAAACCTGCCTTAATCATAACCCACCTTACTCATTGCATTACCCACGAAATTCGCATTGGTTGTGGAAATCTCATTACCATAATCTTCAAAGAGTGCAAGATTAAACTCTCCTCAAAACCCTCTTTTGCACTAGAACCCGAGAATTACCTAACTAAAGACACCCTCTCTCGCCTAAGCCTACAAGTTACTGGGGGAGTGTTGGGTTTGAGGTTGAAGAGGTGAAGATTAAGATATAGAAGGATGTTACACCTGCTAGCAAGAGGAAGAGAGAAGAGGAAGTAGGATCTAGGGTAAAGCAAGCTGTAAAGAACAGCTAGAGGCTTGCCGAACCTAGGAGGAACCCAGTTAGTGGGATCATGATTGATCTGGATGAGGAGCAAGATCCTTCAGGAACAACTTCTCACGCTATGTATTTTCCTCTACTATCTACTTCGGGTCTTCATGGGATACTCAAGGAGATTCAAGCTTCAATTGCTTTACTGGGAACTAGGGTGCAAGCTTTGGAAGCTCGAATTGCACATCAAGATGTTCAACATGATCAACTTCTTCATGTTGTGAACAAGGGTGCTTCCAACAGTTGTACCAAGATCGACACTGTTGCTGCCTCCTTTCCCATTCATGAACTACCCTGATCCCAGTCCCTTCCCCCTTAGACATTAAAATATTTTACATTTTGGGCTGTATATTTGTCGAACTATTGCATCATATTTTTTTTTTTTTTTTTTTGCAATCTCCTGCCTTTCTATATATGCATCTTTCTTTTTCTATCTCTCATCGTTTTTTTTTAAACTCTGCTCCTGATATTTGACTACTTTGTTGTGCTAGTTCCCGTGCCTTTCTCTTGGAATATGTGTGGATGGCTAATATTATGAGATAATATGTTAGAGCTACTTGCCTTAATTCAAGATTGTTGACTCTACTAGTGCTGCAGGTTTCATTAATTAGTTTTGATGATGACAAAAGGGAAGATATGTATTGGCATTTTTAAAAACTTTATGATTTTCTTATTCTCCATTGCGTCTCTGGATCATCTTTGTCTCTGTTCCTAGGATTGTTGTCTCATGTTCCTAGTCACAGTTGAGTGTACAATTTAGTGTCTTAGAGTGCTAAATAGTTTTAGATAATCTTCGAACTTTTGTTACATTATTATTATTTTATTTTTTTTACTTTGTAATTTTTGCCAATCATTTGCCATCATCAAAAAGGGGGAATATTGTTGTATTTCATGTTTTGATGATGCCAAATACTTAGGTTAATTTTACTATATATTACTTATTTATTTATTTAAGCAAAAATTATAAAAATCAAAAATAATGTAATGTCCCAATTTGAATTTATATTTTGTTGAGAAAGATTGATTATTTAATCTAAGTCAAGGTATTTATCTTATACTCTTTGAATCTTTATCATATGGTATGATTAATATTCTAGTAACTTAGAAATCTTTGGATAAAAGATTATTTAAGTTAGTATATATATTGTGGTTGTGATTATGCAAAAAAAATAGATGAAAATAGCGTGGAGAATAATAACGTGGAGAATATCGTGGAGATGCTCCCTTGTTTCTCTCTAACAAACTCTCATGGAGTGGCAAAACTTGAGGAGCCGATCTCTTGAAGCTCTGTAACCACGTCGCCACTAACGGCTAGTGTAAAGGGTTTATTTCCGTTGCAAAGAACGTGGAAGAAGTGCAGCGAAAGCAAAGCCCATGATCTCCATTATTCACTTGCGCGAGTTGAGGATAATTTGGAGCACACCATGTCCCAATGGAGGAAGTACTTCGACATCTATTTAAGGAAGAAATTATTTGAAGAAAAACTTAAGAACTTTCATGCGACATCAAGTGAATTATTACTTAGAAAGTTTTTCTTGTAATTGCTTCTTCATTTAACATACACATTTGTAATATTCTTATGGTGTGGATTGAGAGAACAAAATCTTGTAATCAAGAGAAAAAAAAAAAAAGAGAAGACTTCTAGTGAAGTCAGTGAGGAAAATCACGTGTTCAAGGGGAACAAGGTGACTGGAAACTGGTTCCTAGAGGAACTAAGTGAGGATTGATTTATTATAAGTTGTAAGAACTATTATAAATAAAACAACAAGGTTTCTTCCTAAAGAATTGAGGAAGAGAACCTTGTTAAAAGGATCTTTGTGTGTTCTTCCTTATTACTTCTTCTCTTTGTTAGCTTTCATTTTAGTTTATCCGCAAAAAGTTTAAAAATCTCCCTAACTACAACTCACCCCTCCCACCTCTTGTAGTTGACCTAGTGTTTATACTAGACTAACAAAAAGCTATTTGCATAGCATGTAATTCACGTGCGACGCAATTGACTTTATTTTATATGTGACACAAATGGCGGTTTTATACGTATAAAAGAAGCTATTTGCGTCGCATGTGACACAAATGGCAAAAAAACATGTCATTTGCGGCACATGTTACCTAACATGCGACACAAATAGATTTTTTTTATTCATAAAAAAGCTATTTGCGTCGCATGTAACCTTACATGTGACGCAAATGGCATTTTTTTTACGTATAAAAAAACCCATTTGCATCAGTTTTATGTTACATGCGAGGCAAATGACTCATATTTTGCGTCGAACACCAAACAGATGTAGATCACTTATGTACTATTTGCGTCGATACCTGTGTCGTCGTACCAATGTCTGACGCAAATGGTGGTCTGAGGTCCGACACAAATCGTTAATAATGTACTAGTGTTGGGACATATGGGCCTATATGATGAAACTGCTATGGAATATAAAATTATGAAGGGAGATACAAGGCTAAGGACAGAACTGGAGAAAAAAAAAATTCATGTTTCGATATATCCCTAACATTGAACCTTACGTTTTCCTACACCAATATGGAGATTTGTGGTCAGAAGATGGAGTTTTTAACCGGGACAAACATACTTACTGGAACCAATACCTTCCTATTATAGAGAATTTCATTACTCACCTAAAATACTGCGAAAATGAATGTAGAATTCGTGAGAAAATAAGTTGTGAACCATGTACTTCATCACCTCCAGTTAGAGGAACCTATCATGTGGGGGAAGCTCGGCAACTAAGGTTATAGATTTGAATTCTAAGAACCCTAGAGTTAAACCCGAGCCACAAACGCCACCTAAAGCTATAAAAAGAGCAAGGCACCAAATGTTTGACAATGAATTCATACCCAAGGACGACCAAATGTCAAACCTCAGAATGTTAGCTACATTTCCGATGATGAGGGGAATCATAGGTCTTTTATCACGATGATTGAGGAAAATCATGTTGCACCTATACTTGACGTAGAAAATGAGAAAGAGGGAGATACTAATGGAAATAAGCCTGCTGAATCCGATTGAGGAAAATGATCATGAAGAAGAAGAAGAGCCTATAGAGGAAGAAGGAGAAGAGCCCATAGAAGAAGAAGAAGAAGAAACCATAGAGGAAGATGAACCTATAGAGGATGACGAGCCTTCTAAGGACGAAGCCGACATGAAATAAGGAATACAAAATCCTGACTAAGATGACAAAGCTCACCTTTATAGTCCCTTTTTTTTAAATAATAATTAGGATTAGAATATTCTTTTATTTGTTTATTTCAGTTTTAATAGTAAGGCTTGCATGAAAAGTAGAAAATTAGCATTTTTTATTCATTCATTTATTCATATGATGTTTTCTTAGAAATAATAAATTTTCCCCTTTTCCAATAATAATAAAATATTTTATTTCTTTTATTATTTCATGTAACGTCTTACTTGAAATGGTTTTATTGCAAGTTAATAAAGACTTAATGATTGTTCGCAGTAAAAAAACGTGTTGTATGAACGTGCAAATGCGTAATATTTAAGTGAATAAACTACTAAGTGTATGACACGCCTGAGACTCCTTTAAATGTCGAACAATCGATTCGTGACTTAGTAGTGCAGATTACAGCTAACCTTGTCTAAGAACATACTCGGGATGGGGACTTGTCTGAAAAGATTGCTTGTAGGAACCCATCAGTACTGAATGGGAAAGGGAGGCAAGAAGAATTGGAAAACTGGGTTGGGGAGTTTGATAAGCTTTTCTTTACCCTCACCTGTCCAGATGACAACATTGACAACATTGTGCTTAGCAAGCTATTACCTACAGGGGTATGCCCACTTTTGGTGGACTTAAGCTAAGGACAACCTCCTAAAACACCTGTCTTTGGACGGGAAGCTTTCAAGAAAGACGACTTAAGGGATAGGTATTATCCACCTTATCTCAAAAAGCAGAAACCCTAAGAGTTTATTATGCTAGAGTAAGGGAACATGTCTGTTGAGGAATCATACTGCAAATTCATTGAGATCATGAAATTTGCTCCTGAATTTTCCCCTACTAAGGAAGCTAAGGCCTCACGCTTTGAATAAGGGCTCACCGTTGACCTGCAAGGGAGAATGTGGGGAGATACTTTCACCTCGTTCGACCATGTTTTTGGCAAAGCTGTCCACTTATATGTAATAAGGAAACGAGAGGAAGGAGGTAAACAAGGTGAGAAACAAAAAAAAAAATCCAAACCCTTAGGTTCAATGATTTGAATAAAACACCATGGGAACCAGAACAATCAAATGTTTGACTCAAATATTCATCACCTTAACTAGATCGTATAACTTGGAATAACTGGACAAGCTAATTATGTACTTTCATTATTTGAAATTCTTTAAACCTTTCAAAGGTTTTGGAATTGTGCTTCATAAGGTAGGTATACCAATATCTACTAAAGTAATCCGTGAAAGTTATTCAAAACTAATAATTTCATCTAAATTTGTACTCATTGGTCAATAAACATTAAAATGTATGAACTTTAATAACTCTGTTACTCTTTCACGGACACCTGTTAATGGAGCTTTTGTCGTCTTTTCATATAAACAAGATTCAGATGTAAAATAATTCAAAATTAAATGATTCTATAAGTCCTTCCTTTTGAAGTTTTTGGATAAGTCTCTCATTTGCGTAACCAAGACAACATGCAAAAGTTATGTTTTCTTTTAATCATTTGATTTGACCTTTTAAGTATCGATGTTATAAACTTGTCTTTCTAAATCTCGCATGTAGAGCCCACTAACCAAGTGAGGGCTACAAAAAAATAGTTCGTTCTTTTGACAAGTAAGACAATTATTCTTAATTTTCAATGTAAATCCTTTTTGTATCCAAACAAGAATCTAAAATAATGTTCTTACATATAGCTCGAATAAAGTCACAATTATTCCAAGTCCATAGAAAATGTGGAGGGTGAAACATAACTAAAAGTGCCTACTACTAACGATGTAAGCTTTAATCTGTTATCGATACATGGGTTCTGTAAGTGCAAGTGACACTCAAGAGGGGGGATGAATTGAGTGTTTGTCCGAATGTTGTAAATTTTTCGATTATAGTAAGAACAGTAAAGGAACAGTTCTCTAGCAGCGGAAATAAAAGCAATGAATAAACAACACAAGCATTTAACGAGGTTCGACTTCTAATAAGTCTACGTCCTCCACTCACTCACTCTTTAATTGATCAACTCAGAATAACAAAAGAATTACACTCAATCACTTATGTACCTCTGCACAAGAAGATTCCCCAACTTCCACCTATGGAAGTTCGACCCAACCACCAACTATGATGGTTCAAATGAAGTTGATCCCCGATCAACTTCCCCAGCAAACTGAACTCACAATTTGCTCACTTACAAGTTTTCTCTCAAGAACAAACAACCTTAGACGCTTAGAATGAGAGTTGTTTAAGATCTATGTGGTATTAGGGTTTGTGCTAGGTTAGAGAGCTTGAGAGAGAGAATGCTTTTGCTTAGAGTATATGAAAATATGCGTGCAAAAGCCCCACCGTTTGTGTGCTAGCAGAACTCCTTAAATAAGCCTTTGCTAAGTAAATGTTACATGATATTAGGAGAGTATATTTTCCTCGGAAGTATGGAAATTATTCCAAGGAAAATATACTCACTGATTTTATTTGATATCAAATAAAATCAGTATAATATCATATAACATACTTACCATACTCAAGAAATCTTGCTCACGCAACAAACCATGCATCCGTGTATTTTGAAAATCAATTTTGCGCGGAAAGAAAACTTTCCAAAAATACGAATGCATGAAATAAACCCTAGAGGACTGGTTCAGATCTCTTCCCAGACTGTTCCAATCAACCAAGTTTACTTGTAGTTGTGTATGACAAGTAACCGAGGTTTCTTGTCATCCACTACTAAGTCATCTTTCTAGTTTTAAACCTTTATAGTGCATCAACACCTTTATACCACTTACATTGCATCTAAAACCTAAATGCTACAACATGATCTTGGTCTTCATGCAATTCTTCAAGACTTGGCTTCACAAGCTTCGTCTTTCTATCCATTGAACTCGTTCTTTGGCACCTACACATGTAAACAGAAACATGCATGCAATATAATAGTTCAATGTGGTTTGTCATCACTCAAAACTCAAAACAGAACTCAACTAATTCCCCCTTTTTGATGATGATAAACCCTGAAGTTCCCCCTGTAAATAATATCATTAGTTTTGAGAACTTTTTCAAACAATTTGAATTCTTAAGATAACAACTCAAGGCACTGGTCTCGTACTGTTCCTGCAGATTAAGCATCATTTACAAGTACACCAGTTCACAACTAACTGACACTAGTTTAAGAAAGAGTTTCTAAGTACCATAGGCAAATACTAATTAGACTCAGAGCTCTTAGACTTAAACATGCATTCGCAAGAAGAACATCAGTAGTTGTTCAGACTTATTTCTAAGCCATTAGGATGAAAAGAAGTAAAGTGCTTTGAATACACTCACTTCCAGACCACTTCTGATCTGTCACCTCTAGCAAGGCACTCAGCCTTGCTCTAGTTGCTGCAACACACACAGGTTGTAACACCAGACCTGCTTCCCCTAAGATTGGTGGAAAAGATCACAGAACTTCACACCTGCTTCCCCCTTTTGGCATCATCAAAATAGATCAAGGAACCAAACAAATTAACAAAAACAAACACAACCAGTAGTTAAACTACCAATTATATGAAGTTCATGCTAAATAGGCAGCTCAAACAACATTCTAGGGATGCTGATGCTACCATTGTTCCTGCAAAGTACCAAAAGCGACAAGTCCTAAATAATAGTTATTACAGACCGGTAGTAGACCAAATTACATAAGAGCAAATGTTTTTGTAATTTGGGAAGAGGGGGTAACCAGATATAAAGTTTAATAAAAGAGAAGGGTTAGCAGCAAAATATAATAAGAAGAAAAAGAGAAGAAATCAATCAGCTCCAGAGTCGTTTTCAGTCCCATAATCTTCTTCCTCCTCAAGATTCTCTGAAACATCTTCTTCATTTTCTTCCTCCTCCTTTCTTCTTTCTTCCTCGGAAACCAGTTCATCATCATCTTCATCACCAGCAGCATGTGATGACTCTTCCTTTTTCTTCAGAATCCTTTCTTGACTGAATGCCAGCTCTGTAGGATTCCTGAATTGCAGAACACAACTCAGTAACAGTGTTCATCATGTTCTGCATCATCTGATTCTGCTCGCTCAACTGCTTTACCAAAGCATGAGCGGCCTGAACTGATTCCGTACTGGTCCATGCACCAGCTGCATCACCCTTTGCTCATTCTTCATTTTCAGAACACCACCTGCATATGTCATGCCCTTCTGACCTATAAACTGTGGGCCAGTTCTCCCTTGAGTACACATCAAGTCCCTTGTTTGGGACTTTGAGAATTTCAGCCAAAATCTCTCAGATAAATTAATGGGAGTGCCCTTAATAAAAGCAAAGTAGGACCATCTCTTAGTATGCAGGTGTTCATAAAATTCCTCAACCAAAGGCATAAACACATCAAGTTCTTTTGCAAACAAAACAGACCATTTCTGAAATTCTAAAGCTTCCTTAACCTCATGCAAGAATTTCTGATCAACCCAACTCTTTGCAACAGAAAAACCAACCAGAATACACCTATCCCTCAAATCATACAAAGGCTCGGGAGTGATAGACTTACTTTTCTTGGGTTTAGAACCCTCTGCAGCAACAATAGCAGGCAGCTTCCTCTTTTTGTCAGCTGGAACTGGTTTGGTTCTGGTTCCTGCTCAATCCCTTGCCTTTGGAAGTTTCAGCACCCTTCCTAGCAACCGTCTTTACCCTTGTGCCCTTGCTAGCAAAGCCTTAACACTCTCCTTCTTAGTAACTTCCCCCTCAACATCAGCACCTTCCTTCTTCTTTAATTTCTCCACTGGTTTAGCCACTTCCTTTGTTTTCTTAATTAGTTTCAATTTTGGGAGATTCTTCAACCTCCTTTTCTGCCAACCTAGTACTCCTCCTTTTTGACATGATGAGACTGAATTCACTCTGTTTTGAGCACTTAAGAACAAGAAAAGAAAACTAGAACAATTTGTGTTTCAAGAATTCGAGAAACAAAGAAGTAGAAAAGGAATTAGGGGTTGATCGAGAGAATATAAGCAAAGAAAGGAAAAGAATATCAGGAAAATATGTGATCAAAGAGAATAAGAAAGAAATAAGGAAAGTATGATCACATGCAAGAATATATATAAGATGCCAAGAAAATAACCAACCGGATATATTCGTTCTTCGCAAACTGCAGTTGCTTTAATTACAACCGTCACTTCATTTATTTTCCTTATTTGAAATTTGAAAATTATTCAGAGAATAACCGCCTCAAGAATCTGGTTCCCAAGTGGTTTGCAACTGGTCTGTGCCAACTTACCTTTTTAAGACTTATGCTTAAGTACCCAAGTACTAAGATGATCAGTTCAGCATCGCATAAGAACTTTGTAAGCCCTAAAAAGCAAAAGAAAAAAATGTACAAAGAAAAAGAAATATATACACAATTGACATCATTTGACTAGCCAAAGGACAATCAAGACCTAAGAGCTCATTGTCTAATTTAATCATACCCAACAAGGTACGAAGCTTGATGAACACTTCTCTGCTCAAAGGTTTTGTAAATATGTCAGCTAGTTGATCTTCTGACCTGCAAAACTCCAACTCAACATTACCTTTTTCAACTTGTCCCTTAGAAAATGATGCCTAATCTCAATATGCTTGGTTTTAGAATGCTGGACAGGATTTTTGAAATATTGATTGCATTGGTGTCACATAAAATAGGAACACTTCCGATACAGACCCCAAAATCCTTTAGTTGTGACTTTATCCACAAGAGTTGAGCACAGCACAAAGCAGCAGCAATGTACTCAGACTCAGCTGTGGATGGGCTACAGAATTTTGTTTCTTAGATCCCATGAAATGAGACAAGAACCTAAGAATGGGCCATTAGAAGTACTCTTCCTGTCCATAATAAACCAGCAAAGTCAGCATCTGTGTATCCAATGAGGCTCATGCTGCTGTCCTTGGATACCACAACACAAATCATCAGTACCATTGGGATATCTCATAATCCTTTTAACAGCCTTTAGGTGAGATTCTTTAGGGTTGCTTTGAAATCTCGCACACAACCCTACTGAAAACACTATATCTGGCCTACTGGCTGTTAAGTAAAGCAATGATCCAATCATACCTCTATATAGCTTTCCCTCAACATCTTTTCCCTTCTCATCAATGCTCAATTTTGTAGAAGTTGGAATAGGTGTTTCATAGGACTTGCTATCTTGTAGACCATACCTCTTCAGCAGCTCCTTGAGGTATTTCTGTTGATGGATCATGATTCCATCTTTGGTTTGCTTGATTCGAAGCCCAAGGAAGAATCCAGTTCTCCCATCATACTCATCTCAAATTCCTCTTCATCAAATCTGCAAACTCATTACACAAATCAGGGTTAGTAGCTCCGAACAAATATCATCAACATATATTTGGACCACTAACAGATCAGTTCCCTTTCTTTCAAGAATAGTGTCTGGTCAACCGATCCACTCTTATAGCCATTTTCTAAAATAAAACTGGAAAGTCTCTCATACCATGCTCTAGGAGATTGTTTGAGACGATAAAGAGCTTTGTCTAGTTTAAAAACATGATTTGGCAAAACATTATCCTCAAAACCAGGGGGTTGCTTTACATAAACATCTTCTTTCAAATAACCATTAAGAAAGGCTGTCTTAACGTCCATTTGAAAGAGTTTGAAGTTCATATGAGCAGCAAATGCAATTAATATCCTGATAGCTTCAAGCCTGGCTACTGGAGCAAAGGTTTCATCATAATCAATTCCTTCTTGTTGATTAAACCCTTGAAACACTAGCCTACACTAGTAGAAAAAGGATGATTTGCGTCCCCGGATTTGCGTCGCACAGACACAGAAGTGACGCAAATTACCTTTGTGCGTCGCATGACAAAGAGCACTCGACGCAAAACATCAATATTCATATCAGCATACGAGCAATATGCGTCGCACCGTATGTAAGTGCGACGCAAATTACCTTTGTGCGTCGCACCTAGCTCCGCGTACTACGCATACTGAGCTTGTCAAGTGGGGGATTGAGCCTAATGTGCGTCGCACCCAGTCCACCATCCGACGCACATTGGGCCCAAACCCTAAAAACGCGTCCTCTCCCTCACTTAACCTAATTAGTCATTCCATTTTCATCTCCAGCCGTTTCATCTCCCTCTCTCTCTCTCCCTCCCTCCTTCTCTCTCTCTCTCCCTCTCCCTCACTCAACTGTAATTCTCCTTCGTAATATGCATCAAAGATCTTCTCTCTCTCTCTCTCTCTCTCTCTTTCATTCGTCGAACTTCATCATCTCAGATGAAATCGATCGAAGTTGGTACGTTTCACTTCTAGATGTTCGTTTCTTTGGCACCGATCATCTCAGCATTTCATTATTTGTTTGGCACCGATCTCAGAACTTAGATCTCAGAATTTAGATCTCAGCATTTCATTTTTTTCTTTGGCACCGATAAAATCGATCAGGTATTTCGTGTTTCGTTTGTTTAATCGTTTTCTCGTTTTCAGATCTTTAATCGATCAGGTATTTCATTTTTTTTCTCGTTCTAGAAGTTCGTTCGTTTAATCGTTTTCTCGTTTTCTCGTTTTCAGATCTTAAATAGATCTCAGCATTTCACTTCTAGAAGTTCGTTTCTTTGGCGCCTCCAGGGTTTATTTTTCAGATCTAGGATTTTCTTTCAAATTTTCAGTTATGAAATTCCTTTTCTCGTTTTCATATCTTAAATTTTTGTTTATTCGTTTTCAGGCTTGTCCGATGAAGGTTTTTCGGTCATGAAAGATCTCCTTTGCATCGCCATCTGAAATATCGATTGTATATCTGTTTATTATTGGTTTCTTTGAGTTTTTTTCAGTTCACTCCCATATTTTGTATATCGATTTTATTGTTGTGGAGTTGTATATCTGTAATTTTAATTAATTGATTTTCTATAATTTATGTATTCTTTTTTCTGTAATTTTATTTTATTGTTGTGGAGTTGTATTCGTTTTTTTGTATATCGTTTTATCTGTTTATTATTGTGTTTGCAACAGAACGTATCCTTCATTGATTTTCCAGTCATGAACGTTTCTGTAATTAATTTTCTTTTCCCTCTAAAAAAAAAAAAATTTTTTTTTTTAAAAAAAATATCAATTTGCGTCGCACGTATCCCAAGGTGCGACGCAAATCAGTCATCTGCGTCGCACCCTAGGAGATGTGCGACGCACATTACAGCTCTATGTTGGCTGGGCAGACTCATCTGCGTCGCACCATATATAACGTACGACGCAAATAACTACTTAATCTGCGTCGTTTCCACATACGACGCAGATCGTTTCTTAGTCATTTGCGTCGAAGGCTTTGGCGTCGTACAAGTGTCCGACGCAAATAGGCGCCTCACATCCCACGCAAATTGCCTTTTCTGTACTAGTGCTAGCTTTGTTTCTGACTATAATTCCTAAATCGTCCTATTTGTTCCTGAACACCCATTTAGTTCCAATATAACAGACATGTTCTCCGTCCGAGGTTCAAGATGCCATACTTGATTTCTCTCAAACTGATTGAGTTCATCTTGCATGGCTAGAACCCAATCTGGATCCGTTAAAGCAACCTTATAGTCAGTAGGTTCAACATTTGATAAGAAGGAATAGAATGCACAAAAGTTTTGCAAAGTAGAATTCCTTGTCTGCACCCCCTTGTTAATGTCACTAATGATTAGATCAGTGGGGTGAGAGGACTTGTACTTAAAAGATTTGTTCATATCAAAGTTTGCATTTGTTCTTCTAATGTTGAACCTTCCTGTACTGGTTCCCCCTGTCTCATTGTTGTTTTGAGCAGGTGAACCAGTTTCCATAGTGGTCTCATCTGCATCATCTTCATGTGGATGAGCATCTGAGTCACTATCTCCTTCCCTTACCTCTTGAGCTACCTGATTCTGTGCTGGACCAGACTCTTCCTCTCTATGAGAGTTGTGTGGTGAGCCTGGTTCAGCACTTTCTTCATCCTTAGCTCCTGTAAAGTTCAGCATACCAATTTCGAACTCATCAGCATCTTCAACCTGCACATGCTTGCTGAACATGTTAGTCTCATCAAACAAGACAGGATACTTTCTTCAACACACAAGGTTCTTTTATTGAAAACTTTGTATGCCTTGCTGTGTGAAGAGTATCCAACGAAAACAGCCTCATCACTCCTAGGATCAAACTTGTCCAAACTTGATTTACCATTGTTGTGTACAAAACATTTGCACCCAAAAATACGTAAATGTACAATGTTTGGTTTTCTTCCCCTAAGGAGCTCATAAGGTGTTTTCTTCAGTAAAGGTCTCAACATTACCCTATTCAAAATATAACACGCAGTACTCACAGCCTCAGCCCAGAAGTTTCGAGGAAGACCACTCTCTAGAAGCATTGTTCTTGCCATTTCTTCTAGAGTGCGATTTTTCCTTTCAACCACTCCATTTTGTTGTGGAGTTCTAGGAGCTGAAAAATTGTGAGATACACCATGATCATTACAGTAGGTTACGAAGCTGACATTGTCAAATTCAGAACCATGATCAGACCGGATAGAGACCAGTTGATGACTAATCTTGTTTTGGACTTGTTTTACCAGAATTTCAAATTCTTCAAAAGTTTCATTTTTAAACTTCAAAAAGATTGTCCAAGTGAAACGAGAATAATCATCAACTAACACAAACACATAACTATGACCATTTCGACTTTGCACACGCATGGGCCCACACAAGTCCATGTGTACAAGTTCGAAAGGTCTAGTTGTGCTTACAAACTTCTTTGGCTGAAAAGAGGACTTGACATGTTTACATTTAGCACATTCATGACAATATGATCTGCAGCAAACTTGATGTTAGGTAAACCTGTCACCAAGTCTTGAGATCTCAGTTTATTTGAAAGAAAAACTACATGTCCAAGTCTCTTATGCCACAGCCAATGATCATCCTTTATAACACTAAGACAAGTGGCACTGGTCTTTGGAATCTGACTTAAAAATGTTATGTAAACATTGTTATGTCGAAATCCCTTGCAGACCAGTTCCCTTGTTTCAGTGTTGACTATATGACAAAGATTGGTTTCAAATTCAACATGGTTTCCTTTGTCACATAGTTGAGAAATGCTCAAGAGGTTATGTTTCAAACCTTCTACAATGTAAACATCATTAATAGCTGAGAAAGTGTCTTACCAACTTTACCTATACCTTTAATCAAACCTTTGCTATTGTCTCCAAAGGTGACACTTCCTCCTTCATAGGCTACGAGTGAGAGAAATTGACTTTTATCTCCTGACATGTGTCTTGAGCAACCACTGTCCAAATACCAGTATGGTTTTGCTCTCACTCTAACCTGCACAACAAATCAAGGTTTAGTTTTAGGAACCCAATATTTCTTGGGTTCCTTGTCCTTGGAAACTGGTTTGACTCTGTCCTTTCTAACCCAGATTTGTTTTACATTGGTCTTCTTTGTTTTATCATGTTTTCCATTGTTAGACCAATTGTGTGTGTGACCCTTCTGATAAGGCATTGTGAACATGAGACTGTTTCTTTTATCATGTTTTTGCTTAGTCCAACAAGTATTAATAACATGACCATTCTTACCACAGTAGGTACATACGTGCATGTCCTTTGCAAACACGTACTTACCTCTCTTGAATTCAGAAATCCAAGTCTCATCTCTTCCCAACTTTGGTGGCTGTTGGGAACTAGTTCCAAAATATCCTAATCCAAACCTCTGAGGATTACCAGGTTGTGAGGTCATAATGTTTAAAGTACTCTGAGCATCGAGCAACCTGTTCATCTGTCTCAAGCAGTCACTCAAACCTTGTTCCTTGGTTTCAAGTTTCTTAAGTTGAGCTTCATTAAATTCTGCAGCAATGGCAAGATCCAACTTTGCCTTATGAAGCTCATCCTTAAGTTTTGAAACCAGTTTTGGATCTGGTTCAGAAGTGGTCGCAATGTTCTTGCCTTTTCTTAGTTCGTATAATTCGGATTGAAGATCACAGATCTTACCCTCATATTCCAAACATAAGTCTTTAACATTAACACTAGGACCACTTGTGCTAGCAAAAGAAGCTTTCAAATCCACATACTCATTGAACAATTCTTCCACATCATCAATCAGATAATTATGAGCCAAAATTAAATCAGAATGTTCTAAAGAAAGCTTTTCTGTTTGAGTAACTCGAAATTTATACCTTCAACTTCAGCCTCCTTGAGTTTACTAAATCCTCTATCATTGTTTGATAAAATCAGTTTTTGAAAAATCTGATTGAGGTCTTAGCATCTCAAGCTCAATATTCTTCTGATCCAAACTTATTTCAAGCTCTGAAATTTTTTCTTTCAGTTCTGTACAAATAAGTTCAAGTTCAGCAGAACGCTTTCACTTAGGTCTAAGTTTCGAGTTACTCTCTCAACTTATTTTTGTTAGCTTTATAAGCAGCATTACCTTTAACATTTTGTTCAATAGCAGAATCAATAAAACCTAGTAACTCATCTCTATCACAATATCTCATTTGTTCTTGCATATTATAAATAGTTACCTGTTCTTCGTCGGAAGAGCTGCTTCCTGCCATGAGACACATGTGTCCTTTCTTTCCTAAACTGGTCTGCTTCTGGTCTATGTCTCCAATCAGTGCAGTCACACACATTAGGGCTTCATCTTCCTCGCTTTCACCACCTGAATCAGAATCACCCCAGGCGGCTAGCATAGCCCTCTTAGTCATTTTCTTCTCTCTCTGTCCTCCTTTATCATTCTTCCATGCTGGACAATCCTTGATCATGTGTCCAGTTTCTCCACATTTGAAGCAACCAGTGCGAGCTGGTCTTCTTCAAGTTGCCCTTGTTCTTCCAAGACTTCCCCTTGAACTGCGTTCTGAGACTCCTCTCAAACCTCTTAGCCATGAGCCAATCTCATCGAGATCTTCATCATTCTTCCTCACCCTTCAAAGCTAACCCACGACTTTTGGTTGTGCTTTCCTCCTTTGAATCCACCAACATCTCATGAGTCATTAATGACCCAATAAGTTGTTCTATGGACAAGGTCGTTAGATCCTTAGCCTCCTGAATAGCAGTCACCTTGGGCAGCCATTTACCTGTCAAACTTCTCAAGATCTTTCTCACCAAATCTTCATTAGTAAATTCTTTCCAAGAGATTTAAGTTCATTGATAATTGCATGAAACGAGTAAACATATCTCTTATATTTTCATCTCGGTTCATATCAAAAGTTTCATATTTAGACATTAGCATATCAACTTTAGATCTCTGACTTCACTAGTGCCTTCATAGGCTAATTCTAGGTTTCCCATATTTCCTTAGCAGTAGAGCATGCTAAATACGGCTTACCTCATTATCAGCAATACCTTGTTGAATAGTGACATGGCCTTTGCATTCTTCTCGAGAGTCTTCAGATCTGTAGTAGTGTACTCACTCTCCTTCTTCTTGTTCCATCTGAATTGTTAGCCACCTTCCTTGGTCCATTCTTGATGATCATCCAGCACTCATAGTCTGTGCCAATGATCAGTTTCTCATGCAATTTTTCCACCAAGGATAGTTGGTTCCATTGAACTTTGGCAACCTTGATCCTCCGGGTCCACTGGTCATTTCTTGAGTAGTCATTATTCTTCCTTCTCTAGGTGTTACCCTTTCAAGAAGTTAGGCTCTGATACCAATTGTAAGTGCAAGTGACACTCAAGAGGGGGGTGAATTGAGTGTTTGTCCGAATGTTGATATTTTTCGATTATAGTAAGAACAGTAAAGGAACAGTTCCCTAGCAGCGGAAATAAAAGCAATGAATAAACAACACAAGGATTTAACGAGGTTCGACTTCTAATAACTCCACTCACTCACTCTTTTATTAATCAACTCGTAATAACAAAAGAATTACACTCAATCACTTATGCACCTATGCACAAGATGACTCCCCAACTTCCACCTATGGAAGTTCGACCCAACCACCAACTATGATGGTTCAAATGAAGTTGATCCCCGATCAACTTCCCCAGCAAACTGAACTCACAATTTGCTCACTTACAACAAGTTTTCTCTCAAGAACAAACAGCTTTACACGCTTAGAATGAGAGTAGTTTAAGATCTATGTGGTATTAGGGTTTGTGCTAGGTTTGAGAGCTTGAGAGAGAGAGAATGCTTTTGCTTAGAGTATATGAAAATATGCGTGCAAAAGCCCCACCGTTTGTCTGCTAGCAGAACTCCTTAAATAAGCCTTTGGTAAGTAAATGTTACATGATATTATCAGAGTATATTTTCCTCGGAAGTATGGAAATTATTCCAAGGAAAATATACTCACTGATTTTATTTGATATCAAATAAAATCAGTATAATATCATATAACATACTTACCATACTTAAGAAATCTTGCTCACACGACAAACCATGCATCTGTGTATTTTGATAATCAATTTTGCGCGGAAAGAAAACTTTCCTAAAATACGAATGCATGAAATAAACCCTAGAGGACTGGTTCAGATCTGTTCCAATCAACCAAGTTTACTTGTAGTTGTGTATGACAAGTAACCGAGGGTTCTTGTCATCTACAACTAGCTCATCTCTCTAGTTTCAAACCTTTATAGTGCATCAACACCTTTATACCACTTACATTGCATCTAAAACCTAAATGCTACAACTGATCTTGGTCTTCATGCAATTCTTCAAGACTTGGCTTCACAAGCTTCGTCTTTCTATCCATTGAACTCGTTCTTTGGCACCTACACATGTAAACAGAAACATGCATGCAATATAATAGTTCAATGTCGTTTGTCATCACTCAAAACTCAAAACAGGGAACTCAACAGATTCTATTAGGGCTTATTTCCGAGCTATAAGCCAATTAAGGGGGGATCAAGGTCCAGCAAGCCATTTGGCCTTCAGGGGCCCAACTCTAAATCTCCTCCCAGCTGTTAGTGCATTCCAGCTGTGTTTACAGCTGGGGATCGCATAGCACTATAAATACAAACCCCCTCTTCAATAAACAAGTATTAAATTCTTTCCTAACAAACCAGAGCATCTCTCTCTAGACTTTATCTCTCTAGCTTGATCACTCACTTGAGCGTCGGAGAGGCGATCCCGAAACCACCTCCGGGGCAGTTTAATCTTACCCTTTTGCAGGATTTCGACGTATGGACTAGTGATTCAAGACATGCAGATCTGACCCGGTATTCCCTCTGTGTATCATAAACATACTTAATTTCTTAGCAGAAACAGTTTGGCGTCGTCTGTGGGGATAGTAATGGCACCAACTAAAAACACGCGCAGAAGGCAAACCTCGGGCCAAGCACCAAGGCATGAGAGGGGCCATTCGCCCCCGCACAACAGGGGATCCGAGCAAGCTCCCTCCCCAGCCCGGCGGTCCCCCACCGTCCAGACCCTGGACCCTCGCCAGGAGCATTCTCGAGAGGGACGTCGGTCGCCTTCTCATCAAATACAAAATGTTGATCCTCAACTATTGTTCGCGGCGGATATCGCCCTCATTACGGCTCAGCTCCAAGAAACTTTGCAGAAAAGTATCATGGATGTGATGGCTGCACTCCAATAGGGACAAACCCAGTTCAACCCTCCCAGTCTCCCCGAGCCGAAGGAACGCGCCCTAATACACTCTCAAAGGGAAGAGCATAGCTCTC
Organism: Beta vulgaris subsp. vulgaris; assembly: GCF_026745355.1. Classification (NCBI taxonomy): domain Eukaryota; kingdom Viridiplantae; phylum Streptophyta; class Magnoliopsida; order Caryophyllales; family Amaranthaceae; genus Beta; species Beta vulgaris. Next base: position 27,994,004 of record NC_079204.1, read on the forward strand.
GCTCCCAGTCGGATCCGCCTAGCCGGCCACGATCCGATGCGAGGAAGCCAAGTTGCCGAGACAAAGAGAGGTCGGCCCGCCAGCGTGAGGAACCTACATTTCCAAGTCTCCGAGAGGAGCAGCAGGTCGGAATCCCGAAGACGCTCCACACTTTCTTAACCTGAAATGCCTCAGCCAGGGATATGATGCCTGTGAGCTCCTAGATAAAAAGACAAATCAGCGGGAAGGGCAGGGCGACTCGGCCCATTCCAGACCACCCAAACTGACTAGTGGCTGGCTCAAATTCTTGATCCCACTCAGCCGGGAAATTCTGGGGATTCCTACCCCTGCGAAGATCAAAACCCCACTGATTGAGCTGTTTATGGGCCTAGCTAACCGACCCGGAAGACCATATGGCTAGTTACAAAGCCCAAATGAGTGTTCAGACTAGTTGCGAAGCCATCCAGTGTCGCTTTTTTCCCACTACTCTTAAAGGTCTTGTCCTCAATTAGTTCCTAGAACTTCCTGTCGGAATTATCACAGACTTCTCTTTATTGGAGCACCTGTTCATCCATCAGTTTGTGGCGGGGAAGAGGCAAAGGAAGACCAGCCTTCACCTCATGGGGGTGAAGCTGATTACATCAAGAGATTCAATGAAGAGTCTCCAAGAGTCACCGACCTGCAAGATGCGGTAGCTTTTGCTGCCTTGATGTCGGGGCTTCAACCAAGTCGGCTCAGATGGTCCTTTGCCGAAAACGAAGTTAAAACCTTCTCGGAGGCCATGACCAGGGCTCAAAGGTTTATCCAGGCAACAATCATTTGTCGCCACTCGGAGGACGGGGGCAAGAAGAGAAAAGATGACGGGAATCACAAAGGATCAACCAAAGCACCAAAAAACGGGGGGCAGAAGGGATCGGTTCAACGACCATGGAAACGATCCTCAGTTCAGCAAATATTGGCGGGAGATTTACCTTGACATCAACGATAAAGTCTGGCTTCCCAATCCGGCACCTATCAGAACTTCTTCCTCTCGGAGGGACAAAAGTGTATGGTGTGAGTACCACAAAGAATGTGGACACACGACTAAGGACTGTCGAGAGCTCAAAAAGTCCTTAGATGGCCCAGCGGATCAAGGCAAGTTGAACTGCTATTTGAAGCATACTAGCGAAGAGAAGGGAAAGCAAAAATTAGGCCAGTCAAATAGCGGAAAAAAGCAGAAAAACCGAGGGATTCATCGGTGTCATCGTCAGCGGTTTCGCAGCGGGAGGCCTAACCGGTCGAGCCCGCAAGGCCCACCTCTAGAGTCTCAAGAACCAAGTGCTTGACGTCCAATTGCCCCGGTCCAACTGTCCTGTTATGACATTCGGCGAACCAAGTCGGACGTTGTATAGCCCACACGACGATCTGTTAGTCATCGAGCTCAAGGTGGCCAACACAAATGTGAAGAGGGTGTTAGTTGATAGCGGGTCATCCTCTAATATCATTACCCTCGAGTGCCTCAAAAAGTTGAAGTACAGCGAGCAGGACGTCCTACCCCTGGATCAGCAGCTCATAGGCTTCGGGGGCAACTTAGTCCACCCGGTCGGCTCAATAAAATTACCCACTCAGATGGGTGAAAAAGGCATGGGGAGAAGCCTATCGATCGACTTCCTGGTGGTGGACATTCCTCTGCCATACAATATAATAATGGAGAGACCCACACTAAACAGGACCAAGGCTACCATATCTACCTACCAGCTCCTCATGTAGTTCGAAACTAATGATGGCAGGGTAGGAAAGATACAAGGGGACCATCAACACTAAAAAAAAAACTACATATAGAGGCAATCCAAAATTGCATCTAAATATATATTTGTAGCCTCTAATGGTGTTTAGAAATAATTTTTTGGTTGCTTCTAATTAGTCCGTCGCTAATTATAGGTTGCCCCTAATGCCACGTTTTAGAGGCAGACAAGTTATGGTGTTGCTAAAGACTCTTATGTTTAGAGACAACCATATGCCAGTCGCTAATTATAGGTTGCCCCTAATGCAACGTTTTAGAGGCAGACAAATTATGGTATCTGCTAAAGACTCTTAAGTTTAGAGGCAAACATATGACTGTGGCTAATTATAGGTTGCCCCTAATGCGTCATTTAGGGCAGACAAGTTATGGTGCGGCTAAAGACTGATATGTTTAGAGGCAACCATATGTCTGTCGCTAATAATAAGTTGCTCCTAATGCCACCTTTTGAGGCACACAAGTTACAGTTCTGCTAAAGCCTCTTACGTTTAGAGGCAACCATATGTTTGTCGCTAATTATAGGTTGCCCCTAATGCCGCCTTTTTGGGGCACACAAGTTATATTGCTGATAAGACCACTTATATTTAGAGGCCCATAAATCCATCTCTAATTATATGTTGCCTCTAATGCAACCATAAGTTAGTCGCTAAAGGATGTTTTTAGGTGCAACTTTTGACATTTTTATTAAAACTATTAGGGGCAACTACACATTTTACAGTTTACGATTTATGAATTAATACATATATATGCTATATTAATACTAAAAGTAAACAAACAAAACAATTTAATGAATCGATAAAAAGTTACTATATAGATAAAAAATAATTGTCATTTATATAAACACCTTAATCAACTAACATGTCTAATTAGTTGGTTGTTCACAATTGTTATAGTAAAAAGAAATTGGAAACTACAAGGGAGAAAAAAAAAAGATATCTAATAGTTTGAATAGTGTCATTCCATTTTTCAATTGCCTCATTCTTTGTTAGTGTCATGCTATTTTCTTCCTCATATTATTCTTCAATTGTTTGAATAGTTGGATTCCGCAAGCACCTGCAACACATTCATATAGTAAATATTAATTTAATAACAAATATTAGTTTAACAAAGCTGTAATAACTTGTACAAAAATTGGCTTAACCGGTAGTAGTAGCACGCAATGGCACGACAACTTGCACCGGAAACAACTAAAAAGCATAGCAACCGCTGCAATAACACAAGATTAAGTACTAAAACAACAATGATCGTGCAAAAACAAACATGAGCAAGTCAGCAGCACAAACCTTTCCAGATTGACTAAAAATACTTATTTAACAGCATCAAAGCCACAACTAGAAGGATTTAGGTAGCAATTTTATTCACCATTATTTACAACCGTTATAGTAACTATAAATATCTATTCATGATATCTTGAATTTTGAACTTCATTAAAATAATTAGAAACTTACATGAAAACCACCTTATTTTCCTTAATTTGACAGCTCCAATATGACACCATGAAAAAATATATGCACCAAAAGATTGAAAAAAAGAAAAGACATTTGTTACCCAAAATTATATCAAAAAAATTTAACATCATAAATGCATATAAGATAAGCATAACTCTATACCACTTAATCTAACAGTCGAAACCTGTTTTTATACTGTATACCAAAATCACACAGCAAAATTAGAGAACTAAAGTCAACTGAGAGGTACTAACCTTAACAATTTGCAGCTACGCGAAAATTAATCATCTAAACAGCTTCGATGGGCTAAATCGATAATCTAAACAAAAGGATAGCCGTTTAAGAAGGGACAAAGAGCTGAATGTGACTGCAGGATCAAATAAATAAGCAAAAAAATAGAAGCAGTGAGCAATGGCCACAATAGAACAATCAACAATTAAGTTATCTTATTTCTCAAATCATTTTCGTCTCATTACACCGCTGGCATAGCTCATTCTCTTAAACAAATGAGTGGCAAGTACGAGCTTTGGACAAAGGACAAACGCTGCCTCCAAAGTTCGTTATGGAGCCCAGCAATACTACCCTCCAATGTTCGTTATGGAGCGTAGCCGACCGTATCAGGTCAAAAGAGTAACCATCCTCCACCCAAACCTTGCCCACTTTCCATTTTCAGTTCATAAACTAAGCCAGCAAAACATTTGCATATTCATATTATCAAATAACATTTCCACAATCCACACATTCATAACTATGGCCACAATCCACATTCGGGGAGAAATACACATTCAGGGAGAAATACAAAACAAACGAAATTCCAAAATGTCCTTTGTCCAAAGCCCGTACTTGCCACTCTACTAATAACATCCCTAAACAAGCAAGCAACTAATTTTAATACTATGAAAATAAGACAACTTAATTATACCATTATCCATTAAGAAATTGAAACCTTAGTGTAATTGTTTCTTCCATCACAACACACACCACAACACACTAAAAGAGTAGCAGCGACAACACTAACAACAACAACAAACAACAATAATAACAACAACAAACGATAGCAACATCCACCCCACAACAACCTCTACAACGCAACATCAACAACAAAGATCACCATCACCAACAATAATATAACACCAACACCGACACCACGCATCAACACAACAGCAAGAACAACAGCAACTTAGGCTAAACAAAACTGGAAATCAGAGTTTTAAGAGGAAAAGAAAGAGGTTGATTTACCTCTGCTCAACAGAGCAGGGAGAAACAAGGGAGCACAGCTCCGACGATTCACCGTAGTTTGTGGAGCGACGCGGATCTGTCAGCGGCGAACAGGCGGTGCGACGCAAAACAACAGCGAACAGGCGGTGCGACGCAAAACAACAGCGAACAGGAACAACACCACCACAGAACCACCAGCATCACCATCGCGACAGCACGCGGGCAGCAAAGCAACGCCGAACACGAACAGAGGATGGAGAAAACACGTAGGGGAAAAGAGAGCGCGGCTCCGGCGAACAAGGGCTGACGGCGCGGCAGCGAGATGCGGGTGTGAGAGAGAGACGCAAGGGAGAAGGATTTTGGTTGGGGTTTGATTTTCGGGTTTTGGGGTTATGAGAGAAATGACGAGATAAAGTTTGTAGTTGGGTTTTGTTCATTAAACCGACAAAAGGGAAAAGAATTGAAGGGAAAATCGACTTTGACTTCATATTTGACCAAATACCGCACAATTTAGTCGCCAATAAGACCCAAAATAATTTTAATAATAATATTTTCATAAGGTTACAACAATAAATATATTACGAATACCACAATAAAATTCATACTTCTCTACTCAAATAAAATAATAATTTTCGAAACATAATTAACTTAATGGATATAATCAACATTTAATAATTTCTCTTAAAACAAGGGCTATTACAGCTGGCTGGGAATTGGGGCGGAAATGAAATGAGGGACTAGGGTTTTTCTTTCAATTCTCAAACGAAGTGTTTTTGAAATTTCCTTTTATTTTTCAAAAGTGTTTTTGAAATTTCAGTTGTACAGCAATAATCTAAATTTGAATTTATTTGGGACTCTTCCTTATTATTATTATTATTATTATTATTATTATTATTATTATTATTATTATTATTATTATTATTATTATTATTATTATTATTATTATTATTATTATTATTATTATTATTATTATTATTATTATTATTATTATTATTATTATTATTACTTATAATAATAATTATTATTATTACTTATTATTATCATCATAATTATTATGTAATAATAAAATTATTATTATTGTTATAAAAAAAAATGTACAAGTTGTTATTATTAAGTTGAACAAACGCAACCTAAGGGTGCATTCTTTTCAACGTATATAAGCACTATAATGCTTATTTTGAAAATGATTAGATTAAAATTGATCAAACTAGCTAAGATTAGAAAATTTGAAATTATATGCTCCATCTATTCCATAATTTTTTGTGCATTTCACTGTTCATACGCTTCTCAACGCACATTTTATGTCATAAATCTGTGATTACATATTTGCAAAAATTATTGCAATTGGATATTAATATTATACTCATTAAGACAATTAAAACAAGACCCCACATGACTATATTTACTTTTATATGTTGATCAATATATAGAAGATTATCTCTGCATGTGAATAGTGTAAATAACTCAAATGCACTAAAAATTATGGAACAGAGAGAGTAATAATATTCAGTTTAGATAAGAAAAAATCAAATCGAATCACATCGGATTCGACTAATTATAACTTTAAAACCAACGAAGTATAATAAGAAGAATTCATATTAGATCAGGAAAATTTATATCATATAAGAAAATTTACACCAAACCAATTGTTAGTTGCAGATGATCGCCACTGTCAATAGCGAATCGTAAACAGATCAGATTATCCAAATAAAACTCAAATATGAACCCACATCCTGCATAACATAATGTAAATTGAATATAATCCAGAAAATTCGAAGTAGTCAAAGCCAAAATTCGAACTAACTCGAAGCAGAATTTTACCCCAAAACCCCTCAAAATTCAAAGCCCCAAACCCACATAATTTAAGATCCCAAATTTCGAACTTAATCCAGAAAATTCGAAGATAAAAAAAGTTGAGATGCACCAAATTGGAGAAAAAGAACTTACCGAAATCGCAATGAAGGAGACGGTGAAGTGAGAGAGATGAAGGGCAACGAAGGGAGGAGTGAAGGTGAGGTGAGAGAAAGAGATTGAAAGAGAGAATAGTGTCGGTGTGAGGGTGAGTATTTTGATATGTATGTGAGGTGAGAGAAAGCGAGTGAAAATGCATGTGAGGTAATGAGGTGTATCCCGCTATGAGTTTCGTAGATTTAGAGGTTTCAATTCAAATCAATCAAGTATGGACTTCTAGATTCACAATCCCTTGCTAAACCTAGTAGTCATAATCCAATTTAGACCTAATTTTAGGTTGATTACTCCTATCCTTATCAATATTGGAAATCAAATGTCACAATCAATCAATTAACTCTTATCAAGTACTCATCATGCAATCATTGCAATACTTTGACTTTACTTCCTCTAGCAAAGAGAATTGATTAATTCATTCATGATAATCGGCATACGAAATCTACAAAGAGGATTAAAATTAAAACAATAAGAAAATTTCATATCAAATTAGTATAATTAATGAATGTGCCAATGGTAGCCACTAAATATTTAAGATAACAATATGATATTGAGTTAATCGTCTCTATGTGAAATGCATTTTGAAAATATAACATATGATTGAACTAATATGTAGTTATTAGGTTAGATGGACGATGTATCAATATAAGTCATTGAGTTGATTCAACATAACTATATTCTATTTAACTTAGTCATATTTAATTTCAAATAATTTTAAAACTTAGAATATCTCATTGAAGTAGAATAAGTTGTTGTCGGGTGAGATGGGATATTTATACACAATCTACTTATAAATTTTCCTTCTGAACTTTTCAATCGCTTTTGATTATTGTATATTTTTTGAACATTTAACTTTCATAACACGCGCATCATCCGTGATGAGTTCTAGTTTAGATAAACTAAACACTAATAAAAGAACTAAAGCGGCCTTAATAATAGTTGACCGTCATCTAAATAAATTAAAAAAAAAGAACAAGCGGGAGTTCAAGCGCTTTATTTTCACTAAATTTCTAAAACTTATTTTCCCTCATTAGCCACTCTCAGTCCCTCTCATCCGGTTCCCCTCTCTCTCCTCTCTGTTCCTCGTCTCTCTCAATCTCTATCTCAATTCACCTCCTTTTTTCGAACTCATCTACAAGCAGCGGCGAATTTCGTTCCTCCTGTAAGTATTTAACCTTGTAATTTCTATTTTTGGTGTTTATATTTTGGGGATTTTATTGGTTCGAATTCTCGATTTTTTAGGCTTTTCGTTTGAAATTCTGTTTGTTTTTTGTGCAAATTTGTTCGATTTATAGGTTTTCATTTTGCTTCGATTTTGCAGGGGTTTTGGGCTTTGCATTTTTGTTTTGGGGTAGTAATTTCTGGGGGTTTGGGTTCGGATTTTTTGGTTTAGAGGATACGATTTTTCGTGGTCTTAAGGCTTCGAATTTTTAGAATTTTCGGTGTTTGGGGCACCGAATTGGAGGGAATTTGGGGGTCAATATTAATGTTGAGTTGAATTTAGGGTTCTTGATTTCGAATTTGTTCCAGAATTTTTTTCAATTTTTGGGAGAATTAGGGGTTTTTTTTCATGCCCCAAAATCCAACAGCATGGAGTGCATTGAATTTTCAGGGGAGCACAGACAATACAGTATGTTTGACATACTGGATTAATGTGCTGCAGGTGTGTACCAGTTCTCCCTCTTATAAGATTACACTGGCTCAATGATTATTTAAGGCTTTCTTATGTGTTTTGTGATGTCTAATGATGGTTAATTGTTGTAGTGATGCTATATATGTGACGTTTGAATATTTGCTACTGAAATACAACAGCTACTGCTATTGTTGTCCATACAGAATTTAATGATGCACATAAACTCGTTTCAAATAACTAGAATTGCGGCCCGTTTCATACAAATATTTATTTATTTATAAATATAGCCTATATATTAGTTGAACAAATACCAAAAATTTAATCGTAAATAAGATAATTGTCAGAAGTCATTAGATACTACAACTGTTGATTGAAAATTAATTTTATGGTAATATTTTGTATGATTAGTAATTTCAACTATTTTTTAAGTACTGGCATTCACTAGTGGAAAAAAGCAGTAGGGCTGCGCTAAAAATGGTATGTAGGGCTGCGCTTTTAGAGGGCAGCCCTTTCCATCGCAGCCCTTCATTATTCAAGTAGGGCTGCGCTAGAAAAGCGCAGCCCTTCAAGACGAAGGGCTGCGCTTTTTTCAAAAAGGCGCAGCCCTTATGATAGGAAGGGCTGCGCCTTTTTGAAAAAAGCGCAGCCCTTCTTAATAGAAGGGCTGCGCCTCCTTCACAAGCGCAACCCTTCTTGCTTTAGAAGGGCAGCCCTTTCTAGCAAGAAGGGCTGCGCTAGTGAAGCACTAGCGCAGCCCTTCTTGCTAGAAGGGCTGCGCTAGTTTAAACTAGCGCAGCCCTTCTTAGTATAAGGGCTGCGCTATTTTAAACTAGCGTAGCCCTTCACTATAAATTTTTTTTTTTTTTATTTTGCTTGCACACAGCAGCCTGCACATACCAGCAGCACAGCCTGCACCCACACACCAGCCCAACCCCCACCCATAACCTCTCTTGGACAAGAAAAAAATGCAAATTGCAATACGATAATATATGACAAGTGGAGAAAGGTAATAATTAACTTCAAATATATTAAAATAATGTAAAAAGTGTACATAGGTGATAGAAACTAGCTAGTACATTATTGTTGGAGCGAAAATCTCATCCTATGCAATCATCGGTAATGTAGGACGCCAACTTATCCCGAACTTCGTCAATTTCTTCTTTGGTGAAGTTCCTCAAACGTGGTTTGGAACTAGCATAAACTTGCAAAATAACCAACAAATAAACATATACAAAAAGTCAATCATTTTACCGTAGTTAGTACTTCTAAAAATGACATATATCTTCCCGAAATGGAATCAACATCAAATGCAAGCCTAAAAGTCTACACACTAGTTATAATATATCTCATATAACATGTTCAAAGAGAATTTGAGGTTAAATCACTTCATAATACATTTTGGGGCGAAAAGGCCAAAATTAGGCCAAAATAGGCCGGAAATGGCCTTTTCGTTCCCGAAATGCAACCAACAAGAAATTAAAGCCTAAAAATCTACACACTAGTTATATATAATCTCATATATCATGTTCAAAAAGAGAATTTGAGGTTAAATCACTTCATAATACATTTTGGGAGCGAAAAGGCCAAAATAGCCAAATAGGCCGGAAATGGCCTTTTCGTTCCCGAAATGCAACCAACAAGAAATTAAAGCCTAAAAATCTACATACTAGTTACTATACATCATATATCATGTTCAAAAGAATTTGAGGTTAAATCACTTCATAAGTACATTTTGGGAGCGAAAAGGCCAAAATAGGCCAAAATAGGCCGGAAATGGCCTTTTCGTTCCCAAAATCCAACCAACAAGAAATTAAAGCCTAAAAATCTACATACTAGTTACATTATAATCATATGATCATGTTCAAAAAGAATTTGAGGTTAAATCACTTCATAAGTACATTTTGGGAGCGAAAAGGCCAAAATAGGCCAAAATAGGCCGGAAATGGCCTTTTCGTTCCCAAAATCCAACCAACAAGAAATTAAAGCCTAAAAATCTACATACTAGTTACATTATATTCATATGATCATGTTCAAAAAGAATTTGAGGTTAAATCACTTCATAAGTACATTTTGGAGCGAAAAGGCCAAAATAGGCCAAAATAGGCCGGAAATGGCCTTTTCGTTCCCAAAATCCAACCAACAAGAAATTAAAGCCTAAAAATCTACATACTAGTTACATTATACATCATATGATCATGTTCAAAAAGAATTTGAGGTTAAATCACTTCATAAGTACATTTTGGGAGCGAAAAGGCCAAAATAGGCCAAAATAGGCCGGAAATGGCCTTTTCGTTCCCAAAATCCAACCAACAAGAAATTAAAGCCTAAAAATCTACATACTAGTTACATTATACTCATATGATCATGTTCAAAAAGAATTTGAGGTTAAATCACTTCATAAGTACATTTTGGGAGCGAAAAGGCCAAAATAGGCCAAAATAGGCCGGAAATGGCCTTTTCGTTCCCAAAATCCAACCAACAAGAAATTAAAGCCTAAAAATCTACATACTAGTTACATTATATATCATATGATCATGTTCAAAAAGAATTTGAGGTTAAATCACTTCATAAGTACATTTTGGGAGCGAAAAGGCCAAAATAGGCCAAAATAGGCCGGAAATGGCCTTTTCGTTCCCAAAATCCAACCAACAAGAAATTAAAGCCTAAAAATCTACATACTAGTTACATTATACATCATATGATCATGTTCAAAAAGAATTTGAGGTTAAATCACTTCATAAGTACATTTTGGGAGCGAAAAGGCCAAAATAGGCCAAAATGGGCCGGAAATGGCCTTTTCGTTCCCAAAATGCAACCAACAAGAAATTGAAGCCTAAAAATTGGAGAAATTACACACACCTGAGTTTATGTCTCATGATTCATTGAGCTTCCGCCTTTTCTTAGGATCCTCAAGTACATGTATCCCTTCCGTGTGATCTACACGCATATAATTCTCCGACATATTTACATCATCTTCCACACGAATTTCAGGATAGGTAAAGGGGGGAGGTCCTCAAATGCATCATATTCTTCCTCATTATCAACATCACCAATACCGAGGATACTCCTTTTACCAGGTACAACAATTGACCACTTATGATCAGCAGGATCAGTTACAAAAAATACTTGCTTCACTTGTGATGCAATTACAAATGGCTCCTCAGTTTCACGTAAACGACTAAGGTCAACAAGGGTGAAACCGCAAGGATCATCGTTTCTTACACAACGGCGATTATTGTCAACCCACGTGCAACACAAGAGGCAAATATTAAATGTACAGTAGTCCAGCTCCCAGATTTCTTGTATTCGCCCATAGTAGTTGCTTTCAGCATGTACAGGCGACTTATCTTTCGAGCTTGCATATTGTGTAGACGACGCCACAAGTGAAACACCACTATTTTGTTGCGATCTTGACTTGAGATCTTGACGTTCAGTCCAAAAAGTATACCCATTAATATCATAACCCTCATAAGAGCGTACAGCTTCACGAGGACCAAATGCTAACCACTTGACTGTTTCAGGAACACTTTCATCCAAATCATTGAGTACTCGTTTATGAAACCAATCAATGAAAGTCTTGTTATGCATTTGCGTCAATGCCCTCACTCCTTTTCCAGGATTGCTAACACGTAATTCCTCCATATGTTCACTTAAATAAGGATGGACATCTGGTACGTGATGCAATACAAATAAGTGAGCTTGTTTACGCTTTTCTACGGAAGGTGTGATCAATTTTGAACCAATTGTACCCTTGCCCTCAAGTCTGCCCTCGTGTCGGGATGTCGGAAGTCCAACAGGATCAACACTAGCAAAATACTCAGCCACAAAATTACTGATCTCTTCACCCACAATCCCTTGAATTATACTACCTTCTGGTTGTGCAGGATTACGAACTTTATCTTTCAAAGTTCCCATATATCTCTCAAAAGGATAGCACCACCTCAAAAACACTGGACCACACAGCTTAATTTCTCGAACTAGATGGACAATGAGATGGACCATAATGTCAAAGAATGCAGGGGGGAAATACATCTCAAATTTGCATAGAGTTTCAACTACTCTAGTCTGCAAGGAATCGAGGGTCGACGGGTCTAGGACTTTGCTGCAGATTGAATGAAAAAATGAACACAGTTCTGTAATGGTGTGCCTCACATGCTTTGGAAGTATCCCACGAATTGCAATCGGTAAGAATACTTGCATCATGACATGACAATCGTGCGATTTCATACTCGATAACTTCAACTCACCATTTAAGGTAACAAAGCGCTTCATATTCGATGAGTAGCCAGTAGGGACCTTAATGCCATACAATGACTCGCAAAAAATCCGTTTCTCTGCACGCGACATCGTGTAGCAAGCTGGTGGCAAATAATTCCTCTGAATCCTCCACCTTTTTACTTTTTGTGTTTCATCATCATCAACCCTTTCCTCCCCTCTTTTCTTCTTCTTCTTCCGTCCCTTTTCTGAGCCCACAACTCTGGTCGAATCCCCTCTTGTTCCAAGTAAAGTCGTGACGCCTTAACATCTTTTGTCTTACCCGGAATATTCATAAGTGTCGCGATAATAGCTTCACAAACATTCTTCTCTATGTGCATGACATCCAAACAATGTCTGACCTTTAGATCTTTCCAATATGGGAGTTTCCAAAAAATGGACTGTTTTTTCCATAATCCTGTAGGTCTATCAACCTCACTAGCAGGTTTACCAAAGACTGTTTCAATGCCCTTCACCTGATTATAAACTTCAGTACCAGTTAATGGTCTTGAGAGCAACTTCTTCTTCAACCGTCCCATCGAATGCCTTCTTCTTAAACCGATAGGGATGGTCGCGGCTGAGGAGCCTTCGTGTGCGCATATACACATGTTTGCAGCCCTTAAGGTGTGTAGATTTCATGTCATCTAAACAAATCGGGCAAGGTTGTTTTCCTTTAGTCTTATACCCAGATAAGTTCCCATAAGCTGGATAATCGTTCATAGTACAAAAAAGCATGGCACGCAGAGTGAACATCTCATTAGCATACGCATCAAATACTAACACTCCTTCGTTCCACATCTTCTGTAAATCTTCAACAAGCGGCTGAAGGTATACATCTATGTCATTTCCAGGTTGTTTGGGCCCCGATATAAGAAGCGACAACATCATGTACTTCGTTTCATGCACAACCAAGGAGGCAAGTTATAAACCACTAAAACTACTGGCCATGTGCTATGCTGCGAGCTGAGATTGCCAAAAGGGTTCATGCCATCCGTACATAATCCAAGCCTCAGATTCCTATCCTCATTACCAAATGACTTATGCACCCTGTCGATAGTTTTCCACTCAGGCGAATCAGCCGGATGCTTGAGCAGACCGTCTTTCTTCCTACGATCTGCATGCCACCTCAAATTCTTCGCATCTCCTTTCATTGAGAACATGCGCTTAAATCTAGGTATTATGGGTAGATACCACAACACCTTGGCTGGTGGTCCTTCACTACCTCCAGCTCCTTCACGCTTGTACCTCGACAATCCACAACGTGGACACTCATGTAAATGCTCATACTCATTACGATAAAGCACACAATCGTTAGGACAAGCATGTATCCGCTCGTACTCTAAACCCAAAGGACACATCAACTTCTTCGCATAATAGTACGACTTTGGCAGTTCATTTCCTTCAGGGAGCATCTCAGCTAAAACTTCCAACAACGATGTGAAACTAGAGTCCGTCCAACCAGCGTTCGACTTAATGTTGAACAGTGTTACCACGCAGAAAGTTTGGTGTACTTTGTACAACCTGGATACAACGGCTTTTCAGCAGCCTTAGACATAGACTCAAAAATACGAGGTCGTCTACACGACTGATCTTCAACCTCGTGTATCATCTCGTCTACCCGATCCCTATCATCATCTCCAAATTCATCATCCAAATTCTCATCCCCTAACTCATCATCATCCTTCTTTTTTCTTCTTCACATACATCATTCTTTAATCCAGAGCTTCCCATATACCTCCCCTGCTCACCATGCCAAATCCATACATGGTATTGAGGCCTAAACCCACGGCGAAATACATGCTCCCTAACCACATGTATACTACTAACCTTGCTCACATTTCTACAATCCAAACAAGGACAATAAAAGTCGACTGCTCCAGAGGATGTTTGATATTCTAATGCACTTCTACAGAATTCCGAGACCCCATTCACAAACTCAATCGATTCACGACTACCATACATCCAAGTACGATCCATCTCATTCAAGAAGACCACCTCTAATAATTAAACACAACATTCATTATAATGCATCAATCATTATTAAAGTACACTACACTCACATATTCAAATCACACACGTATACAACAAGCTAAGATAGTCACATGTTCAATTGTATGCATGCAGTCAAAGGTCCTTATCACTCCAACCTAACCCATCCTTGGACGTCTAATCTCACTAGTGAATATATGCCAACTTTCAATTCTAAGGAAAATCCGGCAGCATTTCCCTACAGTTCTCCAAGTACACAATGTAGATAATTGCTTATCTACATATGTACCCAGAGAACAATGTAGCGAAACGATAAGCCAAGATTTTCCTCAGAATTGAAAAGAAGACACACATTCACCACCTAAGTGAGATCAAACGTCCAAGAACAGTCCCAAACCGGGGACTATTCAAGACTTACCCCTAATGAGTAAGTCTTGAACGGGTATCTAGGCATATATGATGATGATTCAAACAACTACTTATATATTTTCATATATATAGCTAAATCACATTGCGTTTTCATACAATCTCATATCAACAAATATATATTATATATACATTATAAAAAATACATATACATTCAATAAATTATCAACTTTGTCTACATGTTAAAGTTAGTTACCTCTTAACACCAACGACGAGCAATGAAGAGAAAAGAGATACTTGGAACTTTACTTGCCTTCCTTAGCCTCTTCTTCCTACAATTGACAAAACCCACATTGCACATTAACATTTAATTCAATTAACAAAAAAAAGTAACTTAAAAACAAAATTAATCCATACCTAATTAACCACTCAAATGGTGGAGAAGAGAAGAAAATAAAAGAGAAGAGAACGAGGGTGGTGCGCAAAGGGTGGTGCGCAAGGGGGTGGTGCCAAAGGGGGTGGTGGTGCGCGAAATGTGGTGTGCGAATTGGGGGTGATGGTGCGCGAAATGTGGTGCGCGAAGGGGGTGGTGGTGCGCGAAGGGGGTGGTGGTGCGTGAAGGGGGTGGTGGTGCGCGAATTAGGGCACAATGTGGTGGTGGTGGTGGTGGTGCAACTCGAAGAGTGAGAGAGAGATAAGGAAATCGCACTTGGGGTAGTAAGAAAGAAGAGAGAAATGGTGGGAAAATAATGAAGTAAGGCGCGCTACATTGCTTGTATCGAAAAAAAAATTTGAATGAAGGGCTGCGCTAGTTTCAAAAAAGCGCAGCCCTACACATAGAAGGGCTGCGCCTTTTAGAAAAGCGCAGCCCTTCTGCATGTGAAGGGCTGCGCCTCCTAAAAAGCGCAGCCCTTCATACAAAAGGGCTGCGCTTTTTTTAAAAAGCGCAGCCCTTCATCAATAGGGCTGCGCTTTTTTAAAATGCGCAGCCCTACTTGCGCAGCCCTTTCGATTTTTTCCCCTAGTGATTTTTTCCATTTTAGGAAGGTCTATTACTTGTAAGGTTGATCTTTGGATATATATTCTCCTTTCTCTTTCTCTTTCACTATCTCTCTCCTTTCCTTTATCCTTGTGTACATTTCAACATTGCAAGTATTGAAATATGGGTAAAGTATTTATCATACTAACTTTTACGTTGCGAGTAGTAGAAAATGGTTAGCGTGATCAAATACTTTTCCCATTTTTAATAATTGCAATGTAAGAGTTGAGCACACGGTTTAACAAAACAAGAAGAGATGGTAAACGAACAAATTAGTATTAATAATAACCCTTCCCTCTAACTGGTGTTTAAGTTGTATTTTGTGAATGTGTCCATTTACCATCTCTAATGTCTTAAATGGCTAACTTAGTGTATTAAAAAACGAAGGAAGTATTTTTCATGTAAGCAATATTTTATTTCCTTAAAAAATAGAGGGACATTAGCATTCAAAAGAGGTTCCATGTGTTAGATTACATGAGCATGGCCTAGTAATAGAACGAGCTCTGGAGCTCTTCTTCACTTTCAAGAGCTTTCATTCTTACTTTTTTGTATCTTTTGTTGTCCAGACTCTGGGAATATCACTGGTGCACATTATTTTCTTCGAGTTTCAATTTATGATGTCAGGTGAAGAAGGGGGGTGGGGGTGTGAAATTCCCAACTTGAGAAATTCATAAAAATAATTTAACCAGTTGAAGAGTAAAATTTCACTCCCTGCAACCCTCAAATATTGTGAAAATATTAATTTTGGACTCCCTTGAATACCTTTGAAGCTTCCAAACAGTAAAGTAGAAGACCATTCATAACTCTATAAACCTAATAGATATTGGTAAAAAGTAAGAGACATCATAACAGAAGATGTTCCCTGAAGTGTTTCCATTTCCTGAACTCGGCATATATGGCGGTGGATGAACTATAACCTAAAGTGTGATTGCTGCAAATAATGATGTTCTTAAAAGGACCTTCCTTCCACTTCCAAACCCCAAAAAGATGGCGCTTTCTTAGACTGAAGCAACAGCTCGACGTTATATGATTAGATATCTTAAGAATTTTATTTCTGCTGGCTGCTTAATGTGAGCTCTCTCTTTTTATGTATGTGCGATTTCTGTGTCGTTTTTTTTTCATGCCCCCCTTGTCCAGAACAATCTTCCAACTTGACAACTCTGTTTTTTAAGGGCACGTTTGACTCTTTTTACATGAGCAGGCAGTCAGTATAAGCATACACACACATATAACCTGCTCGCCTTCTACCAGATTTTACATGAGCTACATTGATTCTTTCTACTTTCAGCTCAGACAGAATTATTCACCTTCATATAACCAGCTAAGTTCCTCTTACTTTTCTTTTTGTTCCATTGAGGACATTGCAACATTAAGTGTGGGGGAGGAGAACAAAACATGTTATATGACTGGTTATAGTTGGTTATAGTTGGTTTGGTGTTGGTAATATTTTATTTTAGCCAGTTGAATACTCCTTTGGTTGTGATCAATGGAAATTGAAACTGTAAGTCTTTTCCCCTCTTAATCTGCTATGTTATCTCTCATTAAAATTTTGCCCTCTTAATCTGCTATGTTAAATACTCAAGTGCTCGTATGGGGTCTGCTACGGGTCAAATACAGAGCACTTGTATGATTTTTAACCGGAGCACTTGATGTTTTTTCCACTAGTGGTATGTGCTTTTCCTGTAACTATTGTTTGTTGCTGTTGTTATTGATGTTATTATTCTTACAATGGTGATTACTAGGTTGGTATGGTGAATTAATTAGATTTTCAGATTCTATATGATGTTTAAAAGAGAGTATTTTGGTTTTACGTTATAACCTGATAGAATCGAGAAGGTTATATAGTGAACATAATCTTCATTTTTCGGGTATGGTATGTTGTAGAGGTTTTGTGTTAGAAGTAGTATCTCATATTCCCATAAACTATCTTGTTATAACAATGTCCATTCTAATCATGGGACACAATTCCTATGACATAATGTTTGGAAAGAATTGGGATATACCTATACCTTCCTCGACTTCCCTGTTAAGGTTGCTAGTGTTTTGCCAGAAGTAGCATGGCGCTTTTATCAAATTGAGAAGTAGCAGTAGCAGCAAAATAAAATTGGGGCACTCAAACATCTGGAAGTCTCACCCTAAGAACTATGGTCCTAGTTCTCGCGATTAGTAATCTTGTCTAGCTCTCTCTTTGTTACTAAATTATTTTTTTTCTTGTTTTGGCATATCATCCGACATGAAAAACTTATATGACTTGGCAAGTTAGGAATGCAACTACTTACCCCAAACCGTTCTGATGTTTTGATTTCATTATGCTACACATGTAAGAGTTGAGCACACGGTTTAACAAAACATTCATCTGATGGTGAAATGTATCTTTAGAGGCACCAGAATATAGTTGACGCCAAACACCATATAATTTAGGGGCAACCATGTTTATGTGATGGTAAAAGGGGCTTTTAGAGGCAAGTCGGCCAAACAACGTGCCTTTATAACCAATTTTTTTTGTAGTGCAAACAGCAAGAGAGTGCTATGTGAATAGCCTAAAAAATAACGACATCCAAAAGGACTCGAAAAAAAGAAAGCGAGAAGAGGGTCAGCCCTCAACCGGCCTCGGGGTATATATCACTGAGAAGCCCAAACAGTACGAGCGCCCTCAACCAGCCGAGGATGACGAAGAGGTAGTGATCGACACAGAACCTAGCCAGACGGTGAGGGTAGGCAAGGCCAGGGATCCTCAAACAAGAAAAGAAATTATCCAAGTGCTCACGGAGTACCAGGACGTCTTTGCGTACGAGGCCATGAAAATGCCTGGCTCGACCCAAAATTCATGTGCCATGAGCTGAACATTAAAGAGGGGTTTAGGCCGAGCAAGCGGAAGCTGAGGCACTTGGGGCCCGAAAGAAACGCAGCGGCGGCCGCTGAGGTCAAGAAGCTACTTGAAGCAGGGTTCATCCAAGAATGCCAATACTCAGAGTGGTTGGCCAATGTGGTTTTGGTCAAAAAATCAAGCGGGGGATGGCGAATGTGTGTGGATTTCACAAACTTAAACAAAGCCTGCCCAAAAGACAACCACCCATTGCCAAAGATCGACAGGTTGGTCGACTCCACGGCGGGGAATGCCCTTCTCAGCTTCATGGACGCAAACGTCGGCCACCATCAAATACCCATGGCCGAGCAAGATAGAGTTCACACGGCTTTTATCACTCCTCAAGGGGTTTACTGCTACAAAATGATGTTGTTTGGCCTTGAAAATGTGTGGGCTACATATTAACGAACGGTTAACAAGATATTCAGTGGCCAGTTGGGTCAGAATATTGAGGTATACGTCTAATATATGATAGTCAAAAGCAAAGCTCAGTTGGATCATCCGACAGACTTGAGGGAGACCCTAGGCACGTTGAGAAAGTTTCGCATGATGTTAAACCCCAAAAAGTGTGTCTTCGGGGTCAAGGGAGGAAAATGTCTCGGATTCTTAGTTGACAAAAGAGGAATCGAGGCCAACCCGTACAAGATCAAAGCACAACTGGAGATGAAATCCCCTCGAAACGTTCGAGAAGTGCAACGCCTAACCGGCTGCTTAGCGGCACTCGGACGTTTGCTTTCTAGGTCGGCAGATAAAAGCTTGTCGTTCTTCAAAGGTTTAACAAATACGACTCGGATAGTCCACTTTATTATGTTACTCCAATTGTAGTTATTAAACTAAATCCTTTCCTAAAAACACCACCTCAGGGGTCTAGTCCACAGTTAGTTCAACTATCTCAAATATCTTCATTATCAACGATATTTAGTCAATCCCTTTTATAACTTTTTGTGAGAGAACTATCTAAGTTATTTACTTTCAAAGTCTAGTTAAGAAGTTCTTCTTTATAACACCATTCACGACTCCAATCCAATTACATCCTCTTTTTACTAACTAATGCTTTTACTTTATGACACTATACTGTAACTTTTTATCTAATTAAACCTCTTCTTAAAAAATAACTCACCAATCTATATATAACTACAACATCGTTATGAGTTTACTATGTAATGAAGTTCATTCGCTTAATACTTTCTATAATAAATACCTTGATAAGCCAACAATTCATGCTTATACATCTTTTCCCCTACTAGGTAGTATATTTCCTAAAGTAATATGAACCAATACTAACAACACATAACACAATTTCAGGGATTCTAGGAAAAGAACCAGTAGCTTGAATTTCCGTATTTTAGTTCGTTTGCTACTTATGTTAACTTATACATTAACTATGATCATTTAAACCAGAAAACATAATATCAACTAACAATTTCAACCAGTAATCAACGCACTTCTGAGTAGGAAATCCAATTCAAAAGTTGATTGAACTTATATTTCAAAAGTAATAGTAACAACATCTAACATACCAATACATGAGCTAACTTTACAACTTCATATAATACAATAAATCATAACTAAACTAAGTTCCATAATCATTCTTTCATTTACCGATACTTTTGAAATTGAAAATGGTAGTATAAACATTCAACTCCAGGAAAGAATGTTGTTAAATTCATCTCTTATAAAATCTAATTACTTCATTGATCTTACAATTAGATTTCTCATCTTTAATTGTAATTACAAATATAAATTTGTTAACATTCTAGTCTAGTTAAGCTTTCTTAAAGCTATTCATTATACCAAATTACTCACATTCTTCATTTATGACTTATCCAACCTAAATCGCTCACAAATTAACTTTAATTCATTCATCAATAACAATAATTATCACAGGAGAAAGTACTCTAGTTTATCCCATTTCATAATGTACCAAAACTGAATTACAAGCATGACCATAGTTAGGTTGAAACAATAACTTAAATGTAACATATTCTGATTTTACAACAGCTTAACTTGAATATGTAATATAAATCAATAATATGAAATTCAAACTGATTTTTAACTCAATAGTCCAAGAATATTTTTCAATCTTTAATCTTGGTAAGCTATAAGCAAATTGGAACCAAAATCCAAATCATAAACACAGTTCAATATAACAGTTATCGAATCAAAGCAAATCCACAATACAAACATCATAAACAAGTACCCAGTTCATAATTACTCATTTAATTAATCAATATGAGGGAGGAAGGAGAGATGGTGTAATCCCCCACAATTTTAAAGAATTTTTATAAATATATTTAAGTATTTATGTAGTTATATTTAAATCCAAATGAGTTTGGAAAATAGTTTTACTTTTAAAGAGGGTTGACTATTTTAAGGGTCAAGTGAAATTATTTTTCATAGCTTAATAAAATTTGAAATATTTTAATTAAGCATGTTTTAATAAAAGTTTTAGATATTCAAAAGTACATTGAAAAGAAAGTTTAATGGAATCGAAAGCCCAAAAGTGATAAAAAGGGAAAGAGTCATTTGATGACTAAAGTCTTAAATAGCCCTTCTTATTAGTCATCAAGTTTCATTAATTAAAATCTCTTTTCCTAAGCCCACAAGTAAAAGCCCTTATATAAATATCCTAGAAACCCAAAATATTTTCACCCTACACATTACTTTTCCAAGTTTCACGTCATTCTCTTTCTCTTCTACTCGGCTTTTTCTCTCTCCTCTTGGTTGTGCGTCGTTCTTCAGTTTTTCTCCCAAAAGTTTGTTTCTTCTTTTTCAAGTAACTTCTTGTTCAACAAGAAACGTCACAAATCTTTTCAAGAGCCGAAATCTTGCTGCCGCCGGTTACTCCTTGCTGCCACTGCTGTCCGGCGCCCCTTTTTCCTCCATTGTTGTGGTTGTTTTCTTTCTTCCTCTCCAAGATTCCATTAAAATACTAGTTTTTATGTTATTAAATTGTTATTTATCATGTTTGTGAATAAAAATACTGTTTTATTTATGTACATAAGTTTCGAATATCATGATTATTATTATAATAAATTTCAGATTTATTATGTTAATTTTATTTTAATTTTAATCATGAAATTTATAGTTTTTAGGGTTTTTAATTACTAGAAACTATATATATAAAGTATAAATCATGACATTTACTTAGTACGTAGTTTTAAATGTGCTGAGTATATTTTCAGAAGATTTATCAAATATTATAAGTGTTGTAATTTCAGAAAAGAAGTATTTAGAGAGTTTTAAAGGATTTTTAATCACTAGAATAGTTGTACTATACTACGGATTACAAATAACGTAAGTTGGCACGTAAAAACGATTTTAAAACACGTTTTAAGGGGGTTTTGATCGTTTTAAAGTTGCTGGAATTTTTAGTTCAAGTTATTAATTTTCATTACTTTATTTTCTAGGCGGAGTTTTCGTTGTAGGAGACTTTTAACGCGTTAAAAGTGGCCTACCGCTTAGTATATACAAGGTACGTACATTGTCCACGTGCTATATGATTTAGAAGCATGCTCTAAGAGTATTTCAGTATTAGTATCATGTATAGGAACATGTTTGTTCATATATGTGGATGTTGGAATTTATTTTACATGTTATGTACCTATGTGCAGCATGTGATTGAGAAGTGATTATATTATCAGATTATAAGTGTTTGTATGGAATGTTTGATGCAAGCATGTTGAGTAGTTCATTTATTAATTCGTGAGTGAATTAATGTAAGTTAAGGTGAATCATGTGTTACATGTATTCATTGAGTATTATTTACTATCTTATAAGGATCGTGGACCTTATTCGGTAAGTTACAAGGTATACCTATATAAAGGTAAAGTTTATTGTTGGCTAGGTTCAACAAGTAACTTGGTAAAGGTTGAAAAGGAAAAAGAGTCTTGGTTGATAAGTTGTGATCACTTGTTAATCCAAAGATAAAAAGGAATTCTGTTATGATTGTGGGATTATTAATTATGTGTTATTTGATTGGTTGGTGTCAACACAAGTAATAAAATGTAATTAATGTAAAGTGCAACGAGAATAAGTTATAGACTTTAGACTAGTGCACGTCTAGAGTTGGACATAAGGTTAGGGTTATGGTGAGTGTGCCATAGCCTTTCTAGGAATGGATTGATCACCATCCTTCTTTAATTCATAGGTTCCTCGATATCGCAGGTCACTCTAAAATGCGGAGTCACGCCCGCATTTCACATTAGTAGGCAAGACAACTCGTTCCAATAACTATTCCATTTAAGTGATAAAAAGTTGGTTTAAGTTTAGTTCAGTAAAAGTTGTCTGCAGATTATTATATACTTATGTTATTATTTATTCCTGCATGTTATTTTTGTAGTATCATGTTTAGGATTATTTATGTCAGATATGTAGTACTCAGCTTTGCTAATTACGTGCTTGGTTGTGTGTGTGATCATGGCTTTGCCTATTGATCCTGTGATGATACTTCTGGTGAGTAGAGTCGGTATTGCATTGACATTACAGGTTTGCAGATGCATCTCATTGGGAACCTGGAATGGAGAGACTAATTATATTACTAGCGTGGTTTAAATTGTTTTCGTAGGAACATCTTTATTTCAGTTTGAGGTTTATTTAATTTGGTGTGTTTTAGTTTCAGACATTTGTCATTTATTTAATAAGATTTAATAAAATTTGTTTTTAGTAAGGTGTTTTCCGCTGCAAAATTCTGAGTAAGCCGATACGTTATCACACGGGCGATAATGCCTGGGTAATTCTCTAAGGTTTATTATAAAAGTATTTTCTAAAAAGAGAGAATTATCGGGGTGTTACAGATGGGTTTAGCACCTATGGTACTCTTCGAACCACCAGCACACGTCGGCAGTGACGGTGGTAAAGGCAGGGCGACAACAACGGCGACGAAGTAGTACAGAGGAGAGGAGAACACCGACGACAGCACTACCAACCAAAATCAACAACCGTACGATGACAGTCGTCCACCTCCGAACACCAACAAACGTTGCAGCACCAGCCGCGAGTAATCCGCGCGTAAGGAGGAGAGAGAAACACAAGGACAACAGCACCGCGGTGGCTCGCAACCAGCTAGCATCGCACGCACAGCAGCGAAGAGGAAAAGAAAAGAACGGGGAAGCGCCGACAGCAAAGGGAAACTCCGGCGAGCTTAGGAGAAACGCCGGCGAGGGACTGGGTTTTCGATTTTCACAGGTTGGGGTTTGAGAGGGAACACGGGGAGAGAGAATGAGGGATGGGTTTGGGGTTTTGTTGTTGTGAGATGAAAAATCAAGAAGATGGGGTGGATGTTTGGTTTATTAAGTAAACCGACAAAGGTGTAGAGTTTGAGGCTTCATAATTTAGTAAGAAAATGTTTCTGGAGAAATCGTATATAGTTTCCTATTTGATCAAATACCGTTCAACTAATTGCGCACGTAACACAAAATAATATATTATAATGATATTAATAAGAACTTTATAAAATGAGGTAAATTTATTACAAACAATACAAAAATAAATAACCATACTCTTAATTTCAAATAAAATAAGAATATTCGAAATATAATAAACCCAACAAATATAATTAGTATTTAATAAATCTTTTTTAAAGAAACCGGCCTGTTACAACCAGCCTGTCTCTTTGGCCTGGCATACACTCAAGCCCAAAGCCCGAAAAACATCAACATATGATTGGATGGTGTGTACCTCCCACTCATTGTCTGCCCTTAAATTAGAGGGGGCATCAAGGTACAACATTCACTCCAAACACTATAAATATTCCTTGAAATCAATAGAAAGGTACATTTTTCAGTGTGGTGTGTACTATGACTCTGTGAAAACTCTCTCAACTTTCTCTCTCTAACTTTTCCTTTTTACTCCTGATATCTGACTTAAGCTTCGGAGGGGCAGCCACCACCCAAACTTTTAGGGTGGGTCCCTTTTCCAGGTTCGAGATCGAAGCTCAAGTTCGGAATTATTTGACTGGGATATCGTTGCATAAGTCTCCATCGAAGAACCTTTTGATGAATAGCAGTGTATTTACTAGTTATACTCTATCAATATTTCCCTTATACTGTCAGACACAAACCCTTATCATGCAATAAATAACATAACAACTTTCACTATAACGATTCCTTATCGGGAATCCAATAACAAGATACGATTCCTTATTTGGAATCCAACATCTGTGTAACTTACCATGATATGCTTCCTTATCAGAAACCAATATCAATATCAGGAAAACAATATCAATATTCAATTCAAGTACTTGAATAAACATTCATAACTTACCTGATATGATTCCTTATCGTGAATCCAATATCGAAATAACTTAGCACGATACGATTCCTTATTGGGAATCCATTATCAGTATAACTTTCATACTTTGCTATAAAATTCTTTTTAACCAGGGGGAAAAAGAACGTGGCGGATGAGACAAAGCTTACACTCCGACAGTGGGGGTCGTCACCCCACCAGTCGCTTTACTTTTGAACAATAATCGCGACTAGTCCATAGTACATTTTTCCACTGATTTCATCAGCCATCCATACGTTTCACATTACCTAATATATCGCCCGATTTCACCCCACATAGCAATGGGCAGGTTTCCCTATGGGTCCCCCAAGGTTCACAAACCATGGGGCACTGTTCGTGTAACCTCATCCGTCGACTCAGACGAGGCTACTTTCCCCTTTTAGATTCCTTTCGACTATCATTCATAACTCAATCACATCATTCATATAACTCATCCAATAATATTTGTGATTCTTATCATCTTTTTAACATCCAACCACACTAACGGACTTTACTTTAAAGAGCTATACTCATTTATCATAATACCTTCAAACATATTTCGAACTCACTACATTATGCATTTACGTTCAACTCAGTTTCCAATTATAAAACTTATAACCATAATCAAATTTAACAACATATTCATCACAATGACAAAAGTCTCTTAGTTAGAATTAACCAACGAGAGTAACTAAAACACCTACACTTAACTCATACTCTTGCATATAAATAGTTTATATTCTTTTACAAGCTTTATGATCATCAATCTTCATTTACCTCAGCAATGATAATAATCGTTATCAAATAACCACTACAATTACAATAGGTCTCTCTCTTAGAATTAACTAAGGAGAGTTAACATAAACTCCACAACTCGAGGTTTCACAGGTCAAAGGTTGATTAAAGTGACTAAATATTGTTCTAGTTATATCATTAGTGGAAATATAATGAACGTGACCAACAATGAACCCATATAGAAATCTTACTCACACTTACTTGGACGAGTCCACCTTTTTCCTAATTATAGAATGTCTGAATCAAATAAATGAAGCTCCCTTGAGGTAATCCTTAATCTTGTATTTACTTATTTACGAAAACTCACACACTAATTCGTTTTAGCAAATACGACTCGGATAGTCCACTTTATTATGTTACTCCAATTGTAGTTATTAAACCAAATCCTTTCCTAAAAACACCACCTCAGGGGTCTAGTCCACAGTTAGTTTAACTATCTCAAATATCTTCATTATCAACGATAATTAGTCAATCCCTTTTATAACTTTTTGTGAGAAAACTATCTATTTTATTTACTTTTAAAGTCTAGTTAAGAAATTCTTCGTTATAACACCATTCACGACTCCAATCCAATTACATCCTCTTTTTACTAACTAATGCTTTTACTTTATGAACACTATACTGTAAACTTTTATCTAATTAAACCTCTTCTTAAATAATAACTCAACAATCTATATATGACTACAACATCGTTATAAGTTTACTATGTTAATTAAGTTAATTCCCTTAATACTTTCTATAATAAATACCTTGACAAACCAACAATTCATGCTTATACATCTTTTCCCCTACTAGGTAGTATATTTCTTAATGTAATATGAACCAATACTAACAACACATAACACAATTTCAGGGATTCTAGGAAAAGAACCAGTAGCTTGAATTTCCGTATTTTAGTTTGTTTGCTACTTATGTTAACTTATACATTAACTATGATCATTTAAACCATAAAACATAATATCAACTTACAATTCAACCAGTAATCGACGCACTTTTGAGCAGGAAATCCAATTCAAAAGTTGATTTAACTTATATTTCAAAAGTAATAGTAACAACATCTAACATACCAATACATGAGCTAACTTTACAACTTCATATAATACAATAAAATCATAACTAAACTAAGTTCCATAATCATTCTTTCATTTACCGATACTTTTGAAATTGAAAATGGTAGTATAAACATTCAACTCCATGAAAGAAAGTTGTTAAATTCATCTCTTATAAGATCTAATTACTTCATTGATCTTACAATTAGATTTCTCATCTTTAATTGCAATTACAAATATAAATTTCTTAACATTCTAGTCTAGTTAAGCTTTCTTAAAGCTATTCATTGTACCAAATTACTCACATTCTTCATTTATGACTTAACCAACCTAAATCGCTCACAAATTAACATTAATTCATTCATCAATAACAATAATTATCACAAGAGAAAGTACTCTAGTTTATCCCATTTCATAATGTACCAAAACTAAATTACAAGCATGACCATATTTATGTTGAAACAACAACTTAAATCTAACATAATCTGATTTTACAACAGCTTAACTTGAATATGTAATATAAATCAATAATATGAAATTCAAACTAATTTTAACTCAATAGTCCAAGAAGATTTTTCAATCTTTAATCTTAGTAAGCTACAAGCAAATTGCAACCAAAATCCAAATCATAAACACAGTTCAATATTACAGCTATAGAATCAAAGCAAATCCACAATACAAACTGTTAGAGGTGATCAACAAGAGAACCGGATATCCCACTCCAAGGCACGGAAACTACACTTTCCTATTAGTTTAATTTCGCCCCTCTAGGATCACCGGGTTACCACGAAACAACTAATGAGATACAATGGAGAGAACAATCCACTTAGATGAACTTCTAAGTGAATCAACAAGAACTTGTGTTTTGTGTTTGTGTAGAGCACTCCAGAGAAGTTTGCAAGGTTTCTCTTAAGCAAAGCAAGAAGATTAAGAGAGTATAGAAAATTCTGATTTTTCCCAACCCTTCACTCATAGGAATCCAAAGGTTATATAGGAAAATATCCCCTTCATAAACTAGACTGGTTAATCACACAACCCCATCTTAATCACTAATCAAAGACCTTTAATTCACTGATTTAAGGACCTTAAAAGTCATTCAAATGAAAACATAACATCACAACGGCTAAAATCGTCAAGGCATCTTTTCGCGTTCCAAGGCAGAAGACAAGTCGCAACTCGCGAAGAAGCTCGCGAGTCGCGAGGCCCAGGTCGCGACCCGCGACGGGCGTCGCGACCCGCGACCAGTCTTCTGTCTCCCTTGGTTATTCACATGATTTTGCCACTTGATGTACTCTAATCTCTTGTATACTAGACCTCCTCCTCTTCTAGTAATACCATATGAGTATAAATCGATTACCCTATAAATGTTCAACAATCCTCCTCCCATTTATAGGGTAATGTTGAAAAGTTTTAACTTGCTATAAATCGCAAACACTCATGTTCATGCATCATGGAAATATCTAACGATTGAATTTCCATTTAGTAAAAGTAACTTTACAATAATTTAGATCATAATGATAGACAAAGCTTTGAATCATATAACCATTACAAATTATTGAAGTTACTAATACACACAAACATAAACTAGGTTCTTAAACCTCCGACACCTATGAAGCCTTGGTGTCCATATCCATTCATAAGCATTCCAAGTCAAGCCTTGACTTGATGAAGCGGCCAAACTTCTAGCTTACTAGGTAAATCTTTCCGAACATGCTCCTACAATTGAGCACCTTATCAAAGATTTATTAAGAATAAAATTCAACCTCTTTATCATTGTAGCAACAAGCACTAACCTCGGGATGTATTAAACAAGTGCTCCCAACCTCTTAGAGAGTACTATCCTCCTTGAATTTGAGATCTAACGTTGTATTAGACATCAAATAGAGTTTTCCTTCACCATAGGTTGATCAATAGGCTTAAGACCCATCCCTTTGTTCATTTTGTTCACTAGTTCCCTTGACAACGGTTTTGTAAACGTATCCGCCAAGTTCAAACTAGACCGAACAAAATTAATAGTTATACAACTATTCCTTATCATTTCCCGCACATAGCTATGTCTAACTCCAATGTGCCTTGACTTGCCATTGTAGACTTCACTATATGCTTTAGCTATGGTTGATGCACTATCACAATGGATAGCAAGAGGTGACATTGGTTTACCCATAAGTCCACCTCACTCAACACATTCCTTAGCCATTCCGCTTCTTGGCAACAAGAAGCCAAAGCAATGAATTCCGATGCCATAGTGGAATCCGTTATACATGTTTGCTTCTTGGATCCCATGAAATGGCACCTCCTCCAAGAAGAAACACCCAACCACTAGTGGATGAATAATCTTCCTTATTCGAAATCCAACTAGCATCCGAGTAACCTTCTAAGATAGAAGGTTCTCTTTTGTATGTTATGACATAATCCAAGGTCTTATTCAAGTACCTTAACACTCTTCTCAATGCTTGCCAATGCAACATACTAGGATTACTAGTATACCTACTGAGCTTGCCAATAGCAAAGGCTATATCCGGCCGAGTGCTAGTCATAGCATACATCAAGCTTCCAATTAAGCTTGCATACTCCAATTGTGAAATTGGAGTACCACTACTCGGAACCAAGTGAATACTAGGATCCATAGGAGTAGCAAAATGAGTCGAATTTGACTCATTATACCTCTTGACCACTTTCTCAATATAATGAGATTGTGATAAAGAAAACGACCCTTTCCCTCTATTATTCTAATACCTAGAATAACATCCGCTTCACCCAAATCTTTCATGGAGAAGCTAGAGGAAGAAAGACTTTGGTCTTTTCCACTTGTTCCAAATCAGTCCCAAAAATAAGCATATCATCAACATATAAGCAAATTATAACTCCTTTACCGTTATTATCAAATTTGCTATATACACACTTATCGGACTGATTTATTTTGAACCCACTAGACAACACAACTTCATCAAATTTTTGATGCCATTGCTTAGGTGCTTGTTTAAGACCATACAAAGATCTAACTAATTTGCAAACTTTAGTTTCTTGACCTTTAACCACAAACCCTTCAGGTTGATTCATGTACACTTCCTCCTCCAATTCACCATTAAGAAAAGCAGTTTTTACATCCATTTGGTGAATTACTAGACCATGAATCGCAGCTAATGCTATCAATAGTCTAATAGTAGCTATTCTAGCTACTGGAGCATAAGTATCAAAGTAATCGATACCATATCTTTGCCTAAAACCTTGGACCACTAACCGGGCCTTATGTTTTAGTATGGTTCCATCGATTTTCTTTTTCCTTACAAAAATCCATTTACAACCTAGGGGTTTGCAACCGGGAGGTAAATTAGCTAAAATCCAAGTGTGATTACCCATTATAGAATCCATTTCATCATTCACTGCCTCTTTCCAGAAAGCAGAATCATGAGACTTCATAGCCTCATCAAAGGACCTAGGATCCTCCTCCATATTGTAACAATATGAAATTTGAGTCGAAATTGACTCCCTTGACCCTTCAACTAAATATAGTTGAAAATCCGGTCCAAAAGATTTCTCTTTTCTAATTCTTTACTTTTCCTAATTTCCGGTGTTGTAGTATCATGATCATTTAGAAATGTCATCTACAACATTGGAACTAGTACTAGGTATCATGTCCTTTGGTCTTGGAATCGATGAGAATCTAGTCTCATCAAATATTGCATCCCTTGACTCTATCACGGATGAATAGAGACAAAGTCATTGGGCTCAATGACATAAAACCTATAGGCTTTGCTATGTACCGCATAGCCTATAAAAATGCAATCAATTCCTTTTTCACCTAAAGTTTTCCTTTTAGGTTCCGTCAATTTGACAATTGCCCTACAACCCCATACCTTAAGGTAATTGAGATTAGGCTTTTTTTACACCAAAGTTCATAAGGGGTAGTCTTATTCCTTTTATTAGGAACTCGATTTAAAATGTAACATGCAGTTAAAATTGCATCACCCCAAAAACCGTCATTAAGACCCGAATTAGAAAGCAAGGTATTAACCATTTCTTTTAGGACCCTATTTTTCCTTTCCGCTATACCATTACTTTGAGGTGAGTATGGGGCGGTTGTTTCATGAATTACACCAATGGAACTAAAATAACTTGGATTATATATTCACACCCCTATCCGTTCGAAGTCTTTTAATCTTTTGATTAAGTTGGAGTTCCACTTCGATTTTAAAGGTCTTAAACTTTTCTAGTGCTTCATCTTTAGTAAATAATAAATATATGTAACAAAACCTTGAAAAATCATCAATAAAAGTTACAAATATTTTTATTTCCTAAAGAAGGTGAACTATGAAAGTCACACAAGTCACTATGCACCAATTCAAGCAATACCGTTTGTCTAGTCACACTAGGATAAGGATTTTTTGTAATTTTATTTAGCACGCAAGTGTACACTTCTCTAACTTTAAATCGAAAGGAGGTATAACCCCATTTTAGACATGTCATATAATCTACGATAATTCACATGACATAAACGATTGTGCCATAGAGAAGAAACATCAAGCATGTAAATAGAACTAGTACAATTTTATTATCAATACTAAATTTAAACATTCCATTACAAAAGAAACCTTGTCCAACAAAAATACCACCCTTGGAAAGTACAAATTATCCGACTCAAAAACAACTTTAAAACCATACTTATTCAAGACCTCCGACACAAGATTCTTCCTAACTTCCGGTACATAACAACATCCCGGAGAGTTAAAGTCTTTCCCGAGGTTAACAACAATTCTACTTGGCCTATTCCTCTAGCCTTTACCGTAGAATCATTCCCCATATACAAGATTGGACCATCATCCAAATCTTTCAAAGACTTGAAGAAATCCTTGTTATTGCACACATGTCTAGAGGCTCCCGAATCTATCCACCAAGAATCATCAACCTGCACACACATAATTTCAGAAATCATAGCAACAAAATGCATTTCTTCAATTACATTAACATGTGCATTTTACCTTGGTTTTGAACAACACTAGGTTGTGTTTCTTTGTCTTCTTCTTGTTGTTAGAAGGACAATCCCTCTTAAGATGAGGACCATTGCATATCCAACAAGAGAGGGTCTTCCTCTTCTTGTTTGCAACATTGGTTTTGTTATGTTGTTGTTGTTGTTCTTGGTCTTACTAGACCACCAACCTCTACCAAATTAACGGTAGATTTAGGAATACTAGGAGTAGTATCCTTAACCCCATCTTGAGCCCGGATCCCCTCTTCAATACGAAGATGAGTTCCTAATTGCTCCATGGACATGTCTTCCTTTTTATGTTTTAAAAGATGTTTTGTATCTTTCCAAGAATTTGGTAATTTGTCAATGATTGAGGCAACCGCAATTGCCTCATCCATCACCATACCATGTGATCTTATTTCGTTCAAAATGTGATGAACCTCATGGAATTGCTCCACAATAGGCCGATCATTAGTCATTTTAAAAGAATTAAAATTACTAACAAGGAATTTCTTACTTGAAACATCTTCCGAAATGTACTTGGCCTCAAGAGCATCCCAAAGTTCCTTTGCACTCTCCACATTTTGGTAGAGATCGAACAAAGGGTCGGTAAGAGAGTTGAGAATGTGACCCCGGCAAATGTAATCATCATTCTCCCACTTTGTCCTCTTCCTGGTAGTCTCCACGGACTGTTCCTCTCCATCTTTCGGGAATGGTGGCATGGGTGTTGAGAGAACATACATCACATTCAAAGTGGTCAACATGAAGTGCATCTTCTTTTGCCACCTTCGATAACCTACCCCCTCAAACTTATCCAACTTTTGAAAGTTCATAGTCATGTCCTTGAGTGATTGAACCATATCCGAAAAGAAAGAAAGTTAAACTAATAGATTGTTAGAGGTGATCAACAAGAGAACCAGATATCCCACTCCAAGGTACGGAAACTACGCTTTCCAATTAGTATAATTTCGCCCCTCTAGGATCACCGAGTTATCACGAAACAACTAATGAGATACAATGGAGAGAACAATCCACTTCGATGATCTTCTAAGTGAATCAACAAAAACTTGTGTTTTGTGTTTGTGTACAACACTCAAGAGAAGTTTGCAAGGTTTCTCTTAAGCAAAGCAAGAAGATTAAGAGAGTATAGAAAATTCTGATTTTTCCCAACCCTTCACTCATAGGAATCCAAAGGTTATATAGGAAAATATCCCCTTCATAGACTAGAGTGGTTAATCACATAACCCCCATCTTAATCACTAATCAAAGACCTTTAATCCACTGATTTAAGGACCTTAAAAGTCATTAAAATGAAAACGTAACATCACGACGGCTAAAACCGTTAAGGCATCTTTTCGCGTTCTGAAAGGCTTATCGCGTACCTAACAAAAATAACCTAACTATTCCTCCTAAATAATGTAGTCGGGCAAGTAAGGATCGAATCCCAAGAGACTAACTGATTCAAAGTAGTTAAATTGACTCTAATTAATACTAAGCAAGTGATCCTAAATAAGTGATGATGAACTAATCTAAGTAACTAAAGCAAATGAAATTATCAAGAGTGAATCAAAGACTAAAGACATCTAGGTTTAAGTATCCCCACTAACACGAATTAATGCCACAAACAATCCCTTTTCCCTTATTAACTAATAAATAACTCATAGGATAGACGCGCCCTAATAATACTAAGGATTTCTTTCGATCAATCAATAGCTTCCCTAACAATGCAATCATGCCTATTTTCATGGAATCATGCAAATTAAGGACTTTAGACATAGCATCCTAACATCCTAACAAATTCCATCAACTACTTTCGTGATGATTTCCTTTATCTTAAATTAGGATTCTAGACTCGATTAAGATTCAACTTTCGTTGCAAAAATAATCACATTCAAAATATACTATTTCTAGTCATAAATTGATAATTAAAACCAACCCTAAAATAAATGAATCATAAATTAATCAAAGTTCGGGAATTGGGAATTAAACAAGCATCAATTCATATTAGGGTTCAACCTAACCCTAGAATAGAAAACTACTCACACATGATGATTGAATAAACAAAATAAATATTAAAAGAAAGCATGATTAACAATAATAATAAATAGAATAGAGAAGAGAAAATAATACTTGAATTAATTCATGAAATTGCAAACTTGAATGTCGAAAACCAAGACTTGAAGAAAAAAATGGAGAATGGCGTGATATCACGTGAAGCGTCCAAGAGGAAGAAGTAAAAAACCAATCTCATGTGATTTTCTCTCCCTCAAGGAATCTCCAAAAATCAAGATAAGGAAGATGATTTCCTTTTAATACTCGTGGCCCTCCCCTAATTACAAGATAAGGAAGATCTAATTAAATCATTAAGAGTCTGAAATCGTGCAGTCCGCGTGCCCAGGAAATTTCAGCGAAACTGGGCCAACTTGCAAGGCCCATATCTCTTAGAATATAACTCGCCTTGGGCCGTGCAGCCTATCGTTGGAAAGCTCTTCAAGCCTACTTTCCAGTTCTTTTCGAATCAGCCCAATATCAGTATCGAGTCAGAAGTTATTGATAAAAGAGTGAGCATGACTCAATTTCCGCAATTATATCAATGAATTTCAACTCCAATTGAGCTCCAATTTGCACTCAAATACATCCAAAATGATCCGTATCAATGTAGTTTGTTTCCATTTGATCCTAAGTACTCAAGCTTTCCCTATAATGCTCCAATTATGTTCTCGATACCTGAAATTCATCAAGGAGTACCAAAAACGCACAAGAGGAGTAACATTTCGCAAATTAAGTAAAGACGTGCAATTATGAACTAAAATACACCTAAATGTTCCTAGAATGCAACCTAAATGCAACTAAAACCTATATAAAAATACGACACATCACGTTCCAAGGCAAAAGACAGGTCGCAACTCGCGAAGAAGCTCGCGAGTCGCGAGGCCCAGGTCGCGACCCGCGACGGGTGTCGCGACCCGCGACCAGTCTTCTGTCTCCCTTGGTTATTCCACGTGATTTTGCCACTTGATGTACTCTAATCTCTTGCATACTAGACCTCCTCCTCTTCTAGTATATAACCATATGAGTATCAAGCCCATTACCCTATAAATGTTCCAACACAAATATCATAAACAAGTACCCAGTTCATAATTACTCATTTAATTAATCAATATGACGGAGGAAGGAGAGATGGGTTTAGTACCTATGGTACTCTTCGAACCACCAGCACACGTTTGGAGTGACTGTGGTAAAGGCAGGGCTACAACAACAGCGATGAACAAGTACAGGGGAGAGGAGAGCGCTGATAACAGCACTACCAAACAAAATCAACAATCATACGATGACTGTCATCCACCGCCGAACACCAACAAACGTTGCAGCACCAGCCGCGAGTAATCCGCGCGTAAGGAGGAGAGAGAAACATAGGGACAACAGCACCGCGGGGGCTCGCAACCAGCATCGCACGCACAGTAGCGAAGAGAAAACAAAAAGTTCGGGGAAACGCCGGCAGCAAAGGGAAACTCCGACGAGCCTGAGAGAAACGCCGGCGAGGGTTTGGGTTTTCGATTTTCACAGGTTGGGGTTTGAGTGGGAACACGGAGAGAGAGAATGAGGGATGGGTTTGGGGTTTTGTTGTTGTGAGATGAAAAATCAAGAAGATGGGGTGGATGTGTGGTTTATTAAGTAAAGCGACAAAGGTGTAGAGTTTGAGGTTTCCTAAATTAGTAAGAAAATGTTTCTGGAGAAATCAAATGTAGTTTCCTATTTGATCAAATACCGATCAACTAATTCCGCACGTAACACAAAATATATTATAATGACATTAATAAAAACTTTTTAAAATTAGTTAAATTTATTACAAACAATACAAAAATAAATAACCATACTCTTAATTTCAAATAAAATAAGAATATTCGAAATATAATAAACTCAACAAATATAATTAGTATTTAATAAATCCTTTTTAAAGAAACCAGCTTGTTACAACCATCCCATCTCTTTGGCCTGGCATACACTCAAGCCCAGAGCCCCAAAAAACATCAGCATATGATTGGATGATGTGTACCTCCCAATCATTGTCCGCCACGTGTTATGTTCTCCTTGTTCATCCAATCAGGTGTCTTGAAATTAGGGGGGCCTCGAAGTACAACAATCACTCCAAACACTATAAATAGTCCTTGAAATCGGGAGATAGGTACATTTTTCATAGTAGTGTGTACTATTACTCTGTGAAAACTCTCTCTACTTTCTCTCTCTAAACTTTTCATTTTTACTCCTCATATCTTACTTAAGCTTCGAAGGGGGAGCCATCATCCAAACCTCTAGGGTGGATCCCTTTTGCAGATTCGGGAACGAAGCTCGGGTTCTAAATTATTTGATCGGGATATCGTTGCAGAAGTCTTTATCGAAGAACCTGTTGAGGAATAGCAGTGTATTTACTAGTCAAGCACTACGGAACATTACCCATTTTCCCATATGGTTCACATTATCTCTCCTTAAAGAAATATGTATAAAAAGTATATCAACTTCTATATTTAATTATGGTCAAATACAACTAAGGTCTTACACATGATTTCTTCTTAATACTTGTGCCCAAAAGAAATGGTCACTTTATTTAGAGACGGAGGGAGTATTTATCTTCCACCCCGAATGCGTGAACTGTTTAGTTTTTTCATACCTTGAAAGCTAGACCCAACTTACCCTACTACATTATTATAAAGTTTTGTTAGGATTATATCTTTGGTAGGTGTACGATAGCCTATCAAATACTCTTAATTGCTACCCTTATCCCAAAAGAAATCTCACCCCTGGTTACTCTCCAACTCTTTGCGCTTCCATAAATCAATAGATGTGAGCTTTAATTTGGTTAACAAAAGGTAATTTTTCAATTTCTGACTTGATTTTACAATCTTTTCACATAAATCCTAACCTCTTTATGGTTAATACTCCCCAGTCCTTTAATAGGCTTTCCATTTGCGACCTTCTCTTACTGAAGTAATCATAAAATGCAGAGCAAAACCATTGACCCACTATACTCTTTCAAACCCATACTAGATTTGCCACTCTCTCGTAGGGACATAGCCTATACATACCTAAAGGATGACCAAAAAGATCATTACATAGACATATCAATCTAAATAGTAAGGGATTTTCTTGAGAAAGAGATTTCCTAATTTCCCCCTTCGACCTTTAAAAAAAAAATAACAAAATTAAATAGTAAGGGATCGAAAATATTTGTAACTAAAAAATTTATTTACGCTTCTAAAACAAAGATAAAGACGAATTTGTAAATTCTTTTTAGGAGACTGCTTGTTTCAGTTCAAGCGGTTGTGTTCAAATTCTACATATAGATAGATAATAGTAAAATCATTGTACTTTGTAGTATTTCAATAAACAACATGCATGACAATCCAAACTAAAAAAAACCTTCACAATGATCCACAAACTAGTAGTGAATCTTAAAATTATGGACATAACATGAAGAAGCTGAGATATCAACAAGAACAAGAAAATAGAGAGAAGGAAGAGAAGAAGTGTTTATTAATCTGTAAAACTGAATCAAATGTTTACAGTTGACCAAATGATCTATTTATACAATAGTTTGTTGTAGGAATAACAAACTTATAACAGAATGTGCTGACTAGGATTAATATAAGTTATACATACATCTTATATCCCCCCTTCAAGCTGGACTTGTGATACAAGACCAAGCTTGGAACACAGAAGATGATGTTGCTGGAAGCTAAAGCTTTGGTGAGTAAGTCAGCCAGCTGAGCTGAACTCTGAATGTGACATGTAGCTAAGAATCCAGCCTCTACTTGCTCACGAACATAATGCATGTCCTTTTTAAGATGCTTTGTTTTCTCATGAAATTTGGGATTAAGAGCTAGGTGCTCAGCAGATGTATTATCACAATACATAGTAATTGGAAGAGAAACATTAACTTGCAAGTCTTCTAATAACCCATGTAGCCAAACTACCTCACTAGCAGTTGATGACATGCTCCTGTACTCAGCCTCAGCTGAGGATTTACTCACAGTAGACTGTTTCTTGGTTTTCCAAGAAACTAAGCTGTCTCCAAGGCATACAGCATAAGCACTTAATGATCTACTGGAGAATTGACAAGCGCTCCAATCTGAATCACTATAAGCAGTGACTAGAAGCTTGTTATTTGCAGGATAAAACAAACCACAATCCTTAGTACCTTGTAAATACTTCACAACATGTAAGGCAGTCCTGAGATGAGGCACTCTAGGTTGGTGAAGAAATTGACTGAGATGCTGAATCGAATAAGAAAGATCTGGTCTAGTAAGACCTAGGTATAACAATCTCCCAATTAATCTTCTGTAAACTTCAGGTTCTTCCAGAACATCACCAATTTCAGTAGACAACTTTAACCCAACTGGTAGAGGAGCAGGAGAAGGATCACTAGACACCATTCCACAATCAACAATGATGTCATTAATGTATTTCTTTTGTGATAAAAAAACACCAGATGAATTTCTAGTGATCTGAACACCCAAGAAATAGTTGAGATCACCAAGATCTTTTATAGTGAATTCCCTGTCAAGAGCAGTTTTAACAGCATGAATTTGAGCCATATGAGTACCAGTAACAACCATATCATCTACATAGACTAGGATGGCTAAAAATTCACCATCTAACTTTCTTGTAAACAGTGAATAATCTTGCTTAGATTGAAGAAACCAAGACTCATGAGAAATCTGGAAAGCTCCTTGTTCCACTGCCTTGAAGCTTGTTTAAGTCCATATATGGACTTCTTTAGTTTGCAGACTTGACCAGGAAGAGCCTTATCATAACCAGCAGGAGGCATCATATAAACTTCCTCATCCAAATAACCATGCAGAAACGCATTATTCACATCTAATTGACACATAGGCCAATTCTTTGCAACAGCAACAGCAATCAAAACCCTGACAGTAGCAAGTTTAGCAACTGGTGCAAAGGTCTGAGTAAAGTCTTGACCTTCCACCTGTTGATAACCTATAGCAACCAAACGAGCCTTGTATCTTTCAATAGTGCCATCAGGATTCAATTTTGTCTTGTATACCCACTTAGAACCAATGGCCTTCTTATCTGCTAGAAGAAAGGTTAACTCCCATGTTTGATTAACTTCAAGAGCCTCTATCTCTTTATTCATTGCTGTAATCCAATGTGGATTATTTTTAGCTTGGTTATAGTGTTTGGGTTCTATATGTGGCTGTGAATCAACATTGAAAGAAGCAGAAGAGGTAGAAAGGGAAGGAGGAGAGATTTGTGTTTTATGAGGTATATAAGTGGTAATAAAATCAGTCAATTTAGTAGAAGGTTTAATGTGTCTAGATGAATGTCTAGGAATGAAAGGAATAGAATTAGAAGAAGAAGTAGAAGCTGACTGAGAAGAAGAAGGTAGGTGATGAATAGAAGTATCAATCTGTGTGTTAGAGGGAAGTATGGGAGAAACAGGTGGAAAGGGAGTGTGTATGTGAAAAGAAGAATCATTATTACTTGAAGCATCATGAGTAATCTGCCTTGGATGGCATGAATCATCACCAAATTGAACAAGAGGAATATGTAATGGTTGCTGAGAATGTACCAAAGTAGAATAGGGGAATACAGTTTCAAAGAAAATCACATCCCTAGACACAAAACATGTATGAGTAACTAGATCATATAATTTATAAGCTTTTTGCCCATATGGATATCCCAAGAAAATACACTTTCTAGCACGAGCATCAAATTTATCCTTCTGAACATTCATGTTATAAGCATAACATAGGCAACCAAGAACTCTCAAGTTATCATAGGATGGCACTTTGTTGAATAGAACTTCATAGGGAGACTTCCAGTTTAACACCTTAGTTGGAAGTTTGTTGATAACATGAGTGGCAGTTAAGAGACAATCTCCCCAAAATTTCTTGGGAAGATTAGCATGAAATCTAAAAGCTCTAGACATCTCTAGTAAGTGTTGATATTTTCTCTCTACCCTTCCATTTTGTTGGGGAACATATGGAACACTTTTCTGATGCAAGATACCTCTTTCAGCAAATAGATGTAAACATTGTTCTTTTATCACCTCAGTGCCATTATCAGATCTAATAACTTTCACCTTCTTATTGAACTGTGTCTCAACCATAACCAGAAAATCTGCAATTGTCTTAACAACTTGTAGTTTGTTATGCAACAAGAAGGTCCAAACTACCCTGCTGTTATCATCTAACACAGTCAGAAAATAAGATGCCCCATTTAAAGCTTTCACCTTGTAAGGACCCCATAGGTCTAAGTGAATCAAATCAAAACAGTCAACAGCTCTACTTTGACTAATAGGAAAAGGCAACTTATGTTGTTTTGCATGAAAACACACATTGCAATTATATTCCCTTATACCTTTGCAATTACACACAGCAATATGCTGCATTTTAGACATAGAAACATGTCCCAAACGAGCATGTATTATATCAAGATTCAGTTCTCCACTTATTGTATTCTTGATGCTTGTACTAGTTTTATTAGGTAAAGTACTAGTATTTACAAAAGATTCAGTAACAGCCACATTACATGAATTGTCTCCAGCAATCATCTTATCCTCTCTTCCTGATTTCAGCAATGAGGAAGAGTTGAAGTAGTATAAACCATGTTGCTTCTTGCCCACAGCAATAATATGTTTGCTAGTAAGGTCCTGAAAGTAACATCCGGTTTTGGTAAACACTACTGTAATCCCAGATTTATCAATGAGTTGTCCTATAGACATGAGATTATGTTTGAAATTATCTACTAAGAGCACATCATGTAAAACCAAACCATCTCCCAAAATGACTGTGCCAGTTAATTTCACCAAACAATAGCTCCCATCAGGCATCCCTACTTTAATTGGAGTTTTTAATACCACTTTATCAAACTAGCATATTAATATCATATACCATATGATCACACGCACCTGAGTCAATTATCCAGTTGACATGCTCTTGAGATTTAAAGACAGAACAAGTAATAGAGTTATTACCTGCAAAACTAGCAAAGCTAGATGATGCTCCTTCATCAGATGTCATCTGTTTGCCCTTCATATTCTTCATAACTTGTTGACATATAACAGCTAACATATCTGAATCAATTCCAGTATATGTATTATGAGTTTCATGCTGATTATCATGAGTATCCAGTGGAGTATCCTGATTAGCAGTATGCACATTTGCCACAATTTTGTGAACATTCTGCCCTCCCTTCTTACCAGCCTTGATTGTGTTATACCACTCAGGATAACCAATCAATTTAAAACACTGATCAATAGAATGACCCTTATTTTTACAGTGATCACAAAATTTGTCCATTTTATCTTTTCTCCAATCTCTCTTCATAGGATTAAAGAAAATTTTCTGTGACTGAGCAGCCTTATAATTCCTCTGTGCAGCCATGGCACTACTTTCTGCACCAATTTCCACAACACCAGCACTAACTTCTTGTTGTTTCTCAATTTGTTGGACTATTGAGAAAGCACGATTTATTGTAGGCATAGGATCCATTGACAGAAGATTAGAAATAGTAGAATTAAAACCACTGTTTAATCCAAGCAAAAACTGCATCAATTTATCTTCAGCCTCCAAATCTTGTAATTTCTTTAAAAAATTACAAGAACATGAGTTTAATGCACCACAAGAACATATAGGAAACATTTTCAAACTCTGTAATTCATCCCAAAGTTTCTTAACTTTGCCATAATAAGCCACTATTGAGAGATTCTCTTGTTTTAAATCACTGATTTCTTTCTTCAATTGATATACAAGAGGTCCATTAGATTGACCAAAACGTTCTTGTAATTCACTCCATAAATCCGTTGAATTCTCTATGAATCCAAATTCATCAGCCAATTCAGGACTCATAGAATTCAAAATCCAACTCATAACCATGTAATCAGCACGTTTCCATTTCTGGAAATCTTTATCCTTTTCATCAGGCATTTCAAGATTCCAGTTATGAAACCTTCTTTATTTTTAGCTATCAAAGCTCTCCTTACATTTCTACTCCAACGCATGAAGTTATTACCAGAAAATATAGTAACAACAAGTGAAGAATTAGGATTATCTGATGAAGATATGAATAAAGGATCAATACCTCCATTTTCAGTTCCTGAATTTCTATTTCCAGCATTTCCACTATTCAATGAAACTTCAGAATCTTGCACCATCTTTGATTATTATGAATCAATTATCAAACCTCAATTCAAAATTTCAATGTATCATGAAATTTTAAGAACTGAATCTTTAAACCTTTATCTCAGTATCGAGATAAAGCTCTGATACCATGAAGAAGCTGAGATATCAGCAAGAACAAGAAAATAGAGAGAAGGAAGAGAAGAAGTGTTTATTAATCTGTAAAACTGAATCAAATGTTTACAGTTGATCAAATTATCTATTTATACAATAGTTTGTTGTAGGAATAACAAACTTATAACAGAATGTGCTGACTAGGATTAATATAAGTTATACATACATCTTATATAACATCACCCTTTAGTATCACACAATAAGACTGATGATTTACAGCTTAACACCCCAAACTGAAATTCCCTAATTAATTACACTTCACATTGAGATGCTATTCGGTATTCCCTTGCCTGCAATTCCCCCAACTCTTGAGTAATCTGATGAGTTTGGATACAGCAACGTATATGGAATCTTAACTGGCCCATTTCGATTTTGCAATCTCTTATCACTGTTCCTTTCTGTAATATTTTTTTCTATACCCAGTAGCCTCTACTGAAATCTGTGGAAAGCAGCTAGTGGTTCCGAATCTGAAGTCCACTCGGACGTATCCCTCTGCCCAAGGTAAACTTCATCTGTTGAGTGACGCGACAACATTTCAATCAAAGATACACCTAGGAGTGTCTGGAATTGAGCTGTTATTGTTTTCAGGTAGCCTTTCTCAGGATCAGACTCGAGCTCGGCATATTCTGAAGTGCCAGGCTGAGGCATGAACCGCCTGCTTATGGTAGGGCGGTTTGGCAGGTATCCTGCATAAGGATACTGCCCGAAATTGACAGCAGCATGGAGGGCCGATGCCACCCATATGATGATGGTGCATGTCCTTGTAAGATCATGCCTAGTTTTCATTTCAGGCCACCATGATTCATCTTTCTTATCACCATGGCCCACATAGCGTATCTCCTTCCACCATGATTGAAGTTCAGGATCTTCTTCTACTAGATTGTCATTGGGGTAGTAGAAAGAGCAATAATCACCAACCCATGCCTCAATTGCGAACCAAATTTCAAGCCCATCAACTGCAAACGGGTAATCCTCAATCAGAAGCCTCAGGCCGTGGGGGTAGTTGGAATCCTCAATTGCCATGCCTCTACAAAATATTGCATAATGTCAGAGATTGAAAAACGCCAAAAATTCGAAAAAAAAAAGTTACATACTGGTGCTTAATAATAATGAGAACATGTAGATACCTCTTGAGAAGATCGACGGGGAGAGCATGGTCAGTGAGAACCCAATTCTTGTATACAAATGATGACATCTCCATTGCAAACCTTGCTGGGAAAACTGTTCTTTCCAATACCCCACCAGCATTGATGAGGATTTGCCTAGCTAAGCCATTAATGTTCATTGTGTCACGGAAGTGAGGTTGCAAAAGCTTGTATATTGGGTGTAGCACACTCAACTGTCTATTGGTTGCGATGATAAATGGTTCTATCACTGCATGAGTGTTCAACCTGCAATGAACAGCCGAGTGTTATAGTAATATTCTGGTGCCTCAAGTATTAATCGATGAACTAATTTTTATGTTCAACATTTGTCTTCATATGTTAGGATTATACCAATGACTTATGAGCTGATGATATCCAGAATCATTAACAGCGGCATAAGCTTTAGCTAATTGCCACACTGAGCCTTCAACACCCTCCTCGGCTGGCGTATATACTTGACTGACAGCTCCATAGTTGTCACCTTGAGGATGAGGTAGGCTGAGTTCAATTGCCAATGGCTGAAGTGTTCCATCATGCTTCAGGAATAGGATTGTCCTCGTCGCATATGTCTTTGTGGGGGTGGAATTTATCCGCGTTATGTATGGCATTAAAGAGTCATGATGATCTAATATATACAGCCTGTTGCTTTCGATTGCCTGCACGTTTATTGTAAGCATACAGATGGCGTAAGATAAAATAGAAAAAAAAAAAAAAAAAAATCCATGACAAATTATGAAGGGGGTTGTAGGTGTCAGGTTTACTTTCTCCGTAGAGTATCCATCCATGTTCTTTTCTATATGCTCCCTGGTTATTGAACTGTTTTGGTTGCCGTAGACTTTTGGGTCCAGCTTGCTCTTTGGAGGAAATTCCTGCAATTTAATGGTGGTGTTAATATATCTCTTTTTAGTTTTTACAGCTAAAATACGCTAATCCAAAATTGCAGCTAGATTACAGAAGCTTTTATATTACTTCAAGACGGCGTATGAGAACAGGATTCACTCCTGCTAGCATTTCGCGTCCAAACTCTTCGTCAGTTCTCCATGCAGACTTATCCTCTGAGATTTATAACAAGAAAAAGCCAGTACTTAAAGCCAATGTTTATTCCCAGATTACATGCCAAAAATCTGATAAAGCCAATAATCTTATGTAAAAACAAAATCAAATGAAAATTAAGGTTTTAATATACCTTTGATCACATCCGGCATGGGGAATTTGAGAAATTGTTCACCATCAGTTCGAAAAAGTTCCTTGAGCATTTCCCATGGGATCCTATCTTTAAGTTTCTTGAGT
The DNA here is from genome assembly GCF_026745355.1 of Beta vulgaris subsp. vulgaris. Taxonomy (NCBI): domain Eukaryota; kingdom Viridiplantae; phylum Streptophyta; class Magnoliopsida; order Caryophyllales; family Amaranthaceae; genus Beta; species Beta vulgaris. The sequence continues at coordinate 28,038,366 of NC_079204.1, forward strand.
GCGCCATCTGGTAACGTGATACCTCCCTCATAGAGCTTCATGACATCTTCAAATGAGTCAAACTCATTAGGCGTCTTATCACATATAGATTTCAGTTCAGGGAGTAATATCTGGGCAATGGATTTCATGGCATATGCCAGAAAATCTGAAAATTTGATATGTCCAAATCGCTCATCTCGTGGTACATATATGTCAAGACTAAGAAGAGGCAAGCGGCTTTCTGTGTTTGGATCTGTGAAACACAGTTCACCAACTTTCGTCATAACTCATTCAGAGAGATTGGAAGTGAATTGCAGCAATGCAGCTTAGTGGACTTAAATTTTATTCATTAACATCAGCTTTGATGCTAAGAAAGCAGTAAGTTATGGATACTAACCAGCTTTTGTTGGTTTACGACCTGTTTTCCCTCTGCGCGGATATGGGTACTCAGTAGATCCCCCAAGAACAGGGCGGGCATACTCTTCTCCCTTGTCAGGCATTCCTAAGTCATTGTAATAATCGTAGTCGTATACCCTGTCCCATTCCTTGAGCATACCTTTTCCATCACCTCGTAGATTCACAAGCTCTTCTTCCCTATATATGCGTAATGCTTCTGGTGTCTGATGAGGAAGGTATGTCTGTTGTACAAATAGCATACATTAAATGTTAGAAATAATTGATCTTATTTTTATTTGCTAACATCAAAACTTTCTTTCCCCTACCTTTATTTCTGATAAAGAAATTATATTAGAGCGCAAAACAACTAAAGTATGCCTAGAGCCCTACGCCCAAATACACACCCTTGTCACCAGTTACAGCTTAGAATTGAAAAACAAAGCCTAAAACACAAACTACAACTAAAACTACCAAATCAGCTTAAACAATGGCTCTACCAGGCCATCAACAACAGCAGCTTTCTTAAGCAACACTTAGTTTCCCTTTAACAACCAGCTTAAACTTTTGCTCTATTGTAACACATTTGTTTTGTTAAGGTGAATACTATATTATGACACTAACTTAGAAAATCTCATATAAAACTACCATATCTCTATTATATAAGGGAAGGGAGGAGCAATGGTGTCCTCTTTTGAAACGCCTATTTTGCCCCCCTTCCCTTTCTAAATTACAAAAGGAATGTTAAAATCAAAATCGGCACTTAAAGAAAACTAACGAAAATTAATTTACAACACTCACTCACAAATTACTTAAAAGAAGAAACTTTACAAATCACTCATACAATTGAGAAAATCACGTTATAAAAATCGCGCAAATCACTCAAATTATCAGGAAACTTTATTAAAACTTAAAATTACATATAAACTAAAACTAATAACCTAAATGTCAATACATACAAAAACATTTACAAAAATTTCTTACAAATCACTGTTCTCAAGAACCATTCACAATAATTACATACTCACAAAAGTTACCTATAAACACAAAACTGAGAAAAATATAAGATTTTGACGGCGATATCACACATTCATCCATCGGCAATTTGCGAACTTTCAAAAAGGTACATAATCTTTTAACCTTCAAAATTATTTTATATTATGAAATAAACAATAGCAACTTAGTCGACTGTTATGTAGTTAAAAAATGGAGATGATAGCAATGAGTTCAAAAGGGCTTTTATACAATCAGACTTAAATTTAATTCATTTTCATATAAAAAATTTATTTTTTTCTTAAAAAATGCCAATATTAAAATTTTTCCCGCAAAAAATCCATGTTCAGAAATAAATTTTGAAAAAATAAAAACAATTTCGAACTTTTGCAAAAATCCATTTTCAAAAAAAAAACTACATTAATTTGCGAAAAGTAACGATTTTTGTTTTTCTAAAAAAAATTACAATATCAAATTGTGTATGAAAAATTTAAAATTTCATTTCAAATATAATTGAAGCTCAAAGTGTTAAAATTTAGAAAAGGACAAATTTAAAATGATGAAAATTTTAAATTTAATGTGTGAAAACAGAATTTAGAAGTTAGACAAGGAAAAAAAAACTGAAATTAGTTTATACTTCCGGTTACAATTTTGGGATCATGGATCAAATTTAACCCTTGCTAATGTCCAAAAAAGGTAGAATTTGTTTTTTTTTAAAAATGAGGCACGCATCGCGTGCGTAAATTGCTAGTCATGATTTATGGTAAGGCAAGGGTAACTTTATGGCTTAAATAGATCACTTATAATAGAAGTGACCGGTTAAAGATATAAGGTGACCTATTATCCCTTTAACTTATAGAGTGATACTATTATCTTACAAATTAACTTATCTAGAGAACAAAGTTATGTTATTACCATAATTTAATGATGAGGCAATGTTACACAATACTTATACTCCCTCCGTACCATAATATTTTGACCACTTTTTTTTTGTTTGTCATATATTAGTTTGATCATTTTCAGATTTTGTATAGTCCCACTATTATTGTATTAGTTTTCTTACACCTTTTTTGGTTTACACTCTATCACTATCAACAAACAAGATACTCAACTTTTTCTTTCCTTCAATGAAAAAAATACGACACTAACTCCAATCACATAAAGATAGTGCCTACATACTTGTATCCACATACAAATCACATTCCTATCCCCACTCCAACATCCATGGAAGCTAAAATTTTCAAATCCATCCTTGCCCCAGCAAGTACAGTTTTAGAACAATTGTTCATATTTAAAACTAGTGTTCATCGCGAGCAAAATTTCCAAATCTACATCAGTTCCATCATTCATAGCGGGTATGATTCTAATCCCACCCCCTATCAAGGCGCCAAACCTAGACCCTTCCCCACAAAAATAAAGCAAGTACATGTAAGTATTGATAATGATTGAACTCACAACCTCCTGTTTGATATGGTAGATTTTTTGCCACCACTCCAATTTGACAACCAATGTTAATAGAGAAAAATCATACTAATCAATTATTCTAACTCTTCCTTGCATAACAATTTTTTTTTTAAGTTCAAGACTCCAATCTATTATAACAAAGTTATACCCAAAAACTATTTACTTACTCAAACATAGATATTTATTTGAAAGATAGAAAAAGTTACAATTTAAATTATCATACTTCCTCCGTTTTGTTTCAAATGAAACATTGAGTGAAATGACATTATTCACTAATCAATTTTGATTCCAATTTATCGCCATTATATAAATAAAAACATAGGCAAGTGGCATCTTGTTAGATTCGTCTCGATGCATACTATAAAATTATAATTTTTTTTAACTTGTACACAACTAAAAATATTAATGATTAAAGAAGCGCATTTGATTGCGTGAAAAAGCAAACGTTCAACAGGAGAAATATTATTATTCTTCAATTAACCAATTTAATTTGTTGCTCACAATACATTATCGATTAACAAAACATCTTTTATGTTTACGTACAATTCATTGTTCAAAGAATTTCCTGTGCAATAGTGTGAAGAATCATAAACTCATCTTAAAGCTAATCAAGTAAATTCACTAGAAATTATAAATGTGGATTGGTAAAATGATCATGATGTCATGTTGAAAATAGGCCCATGTTTATAGGTTCATGTCCTAAGCTCCAAAGGCTCATAATGGTCATACTACTTATAAACGGCTTTGTAATACTCCCTCCGTCCCATAATATAGTGCTTACATTCCTTTTTTGGTGTCCCAAAATGTTGTGCCTATTTTCTTTTTTGTCACTTTATTTGGACTAAATTATCCTTAATTTCTACACAAACTTTCCAAAATACCCCTACTTTTTTCTCAAAACATGTGACCCCATTTATTGCTTTACACCATTCCCAGAAATATTTATTGCCTTTTGATTTTATTTAAAGAAAAAAGAAAATAAATAACTAGTTTCAATACAAAAGTATCAAAAAAAGCACTTTATTAAATATATTTTATTGGAAATCCTACCACTCATTCCTTTTTCCTTAATTCCCGTGAAAAATGAGAAGTAAGCACTATATTATGGGACGGAGGGAGTACTTTAACTTGGTTTTTCAGTCTTCTATTCCCTAGCCTAGGTGGCATGTTCCTACAGGTTAAGGTTAGTGACCTAGGGATTGTGACCCTTAGCCGTCAATCCTTAAATAGCATGTAATAGCTAATTAAAAAACCGAAGGTGTCAACTTGGAAACATTCACACTTCCTCACTTATTAGTTCATGCCATAAATGTCAATATGGTACTAGAGCATCCATGTTTAAATCTGCTCGAAAACTTCTTTCTTTACGGTTCTATGTCATGTTCTGAGTTAAAAATGTCAGCTTAAAAGTTTCATGTTGTTTCTCTTCTCGTTGTTTATGAAAGTGATAAAAATGCTAACCACTATAGATACAACTAGTCCCCTTTACTTGCACCTCTCAGGTGGTAGCACCTCCATAAATGTTGGGAAATTGGAAGGTTCATCCAAATATAGATCATGGAAACAATCCCTAGAATTAGCTTGGCAACTAAAAGAAAACTAGGCTTTTTGACAGGGCTAGTTAATAGAGATGCAAGTGATAATGTGAAACAGGAAGCATGGGATACCTGCAATAGCATAGTAATCTCCTAGATAATCTCAAATGTATATGACTCTATAAAAAGGTCAGTTATGGTTGTAAATAACTCATCCTAAATCTGGAGGCAGTAGGAAGCTAGGTATATAGTGAGCAATGACTTAAGGAAGTATAAGTTGAATAGGAATATCTATGAGACAAAGCAAGATGGCAAGACCATTAGTGATTACTATACAGAGATGAAAGTGTTGTGGGAAGAAGTGGACACTCTGAACTCTCTTCCTCCTATAACAAGTGTAACAAATGAAGTGACAACCTTTGTAGAAGCTCTAAACCAGCAGCAGGAAGAACAAAAATTATTTCAATTCCTAAATGGTCTTCATGACATCTATGGACCTCAGAGAAGTAACTTGCTCATGATGGCAAGTCTTCCAACTGTGGAAATAGCATGTAGTACCCTTCAGCAAGAAGAAAATCAAAGAGAAATTCTTAAGCTTGTAAAGGAAGAAGTTGAGTCAGTTGCTATGTATAGCAAGTGTAAGGATGTGAATGTTTGTAGTGTGTGTAATAAAACCTTGTCACATCAAGGATGCTTGTTGGTTTGTACATAGTTGGTTTTCCACCAGGAAAACCTAAAGATGGAAAGATGAGAACAAGGGATATTGGAAGTAGTAGTAGAGGGGGGAGATGGGACAAAGTTGATGGAGGTAACAGAGGAGGCAAAACTGCGACAAATGGGCAAAACACAAGTAATATTGGTTCCAGTGCAATTACATCACAACAACTTATGAAGTTGCTCCCTCTGCCATCCAAGTAAGGAGGGTCAGACATTGAAGAAGAAATGGACACCAATTACTCGGGTATGGTGAGTTGCAACTTGGCTGATGTTGAAAAAATGGAATGAATAGTAGACTCAGGGGCCTCAAATCATATGACTGGGAGCCTTGAGCTATTGAATCAAGATGTTAATCTTTGGGGGAAAAGCAACAAATTAATCTTCCAACTGGGCAGACTTCCCTCACTACTCATAGTGGTATTGTGACTTTAGCTAACCAAGTGGTGCTGAAGGAATGTTCTATGTGCCAGCTTTTAATCACAACCTTCTCTCTGTGCAAAAGTTGGCTAAAGATGCTAACTGCAAGGTGAACTTTCACCGAGGTTTCTGTGTCATACATAATGCTATAACAAGAGAGGTTCAAGGTGTTGGTAAGGCCAGGAATGGAATTTACTATCTTGTAACCAGCCACTCTAAAACATAATCCATGAATACATGAAACAAGTAACAGGAGAAGATGCATCACCAAAACTCAAAGCCATGAACACAACAACTGATCTTACTATCTCTTCAAGAGTTGAAAGTACTACAACTCTGACAGGAAGTGCCTTATGGCATAGCAGATTGGGTCATGCCCACTCAAGAAAATAGGCAGAATCAAGGGTTTGAAAGATTTCAAGGAAGATTGTAGAGAAGATGCCTCCCTTGCCCACTAGCTAAATTCACCAACATTCCATGTCAACTGAGTGAATCTAGAGCAGAAAATATCCTTCAACTTATTCACATTAATGTGTTGAGACCATATAGGGTCAAAACAAGGCATAATCATAGATACTTCGTTACCTTGGTTGATGATCACTTAAGAATGACATGGGTACAACTGTTAAAGCATAAATATGATGTGTTTGATGCATATATGCAATAAAAGGATTCGTGAAGATGGGAAAGACTCAATATGGGAAAGAAGTGAAGATAGTGAGGTCTGACAATGCTCTTTGAATTTGATGACAAAAATTGTAAACCTTTCTTTAAGAATTTGGAAATTGCGAACCTCATGTGTTGATAGGCCCCAACAAAATGGAAGGGCTAAAGAAAGCACAAAAATATTCTTGAGACGGCTAGGGCTCTTAGATTTCAAGCAAGGCTTCAAATTCAGTACTGGGGTGACTGTGTGTTGTGTGAAGTACACATCACAAATAGGCTTCCAATCCCTCGTATGCATAATAAGACAACCTATGAGGTATTCTTTAAAATTGATCCTGTGTATAATCATTAGAAAATCTTTGGTTTTCTTGCCATGGTCAGTAATCCTAGTAGAAGTAGAGATAAATTTGATGCCAGAGGAGTCCCATGTGTGTTCTTAGGGTATCCACAAATCCAAAAAGGCTATAGACCGCTAAATCCTATCACTAATAGCCTATCTGTCAGTAGAGATGTGACGTTCTATGAAAGCATACATCCTTACAAAATCTTTCGTACACCATCTGCTAGCCTTCCTTCCTCTCCTATTCAAGTGACTTCCAACAGTGACTTACTTCCTTCTGAAGAACCTATAATTACCCTACCTGATGATAATCCTACTGCTCCAACTGGCCCTCAACCTCCAACTCAACCTCAACATGAGCCTGAGCCTGTCCTAGCAGTTAGGAAGTCTTCCAGAACCCATAAAGCACCTACATGGCTTGATGACTATGTTACCAGCATAACATCAAAAACATCCACAACACCACAACAGCCTCATGTACTTATGCATTCACTTGTTTCCTCTCTCAAACCACAAAAATACCTGAACCATCCTCTTTCAAAGAAGTTGTTAAACATCCTGAGTGGGTTGCATCTATGAATGATGAATTGTCTTCCCTGAAGACAATCACACATGGGAAATCACTCATGTACCCCCTGACAAACATGCCATAGGCTACAAGTGAATTTTACAAAAACAAGTACAACACAGATGGAACCATTAACAAACACAAGTCCAGACTTGTTGTTTTGGGCAATAGACAAACATATGGGGTAGATTATGAGGAGACATTTGCTCTTGTGGCCAAAATGACCACTGTTAGATCCCTACTTGGTGTTGCTTCTATTCAAAATGGATGTTAAAAATGCTTTTCTTCGTGGTGAGTTGCAGGAGACTATTTACATGAAGCTACCAACTGGATATCATGGTTCAGGGCACAGAATTCAAGCATCACTTGAGGGGGAGATATATCCTAACTCATCACCTTTTGTTCGCAAGCTGTTGAAATTACTTTATGGGTTGAAATAGGCACCCAAGCAGTTGTTCTCTAAATTGAGTCAAGCCCTCAAAGCTAATGACTTCCTACAATCCAAATCAGACTATTCTCTCTTCACCAAGCATCATGGATGTAATCTTTCAGTGATCCTAGTGTATGTTGATGACCTAATTATAGGTGGCAACAATCTTTGTGCCATTCAATAAGTTAAACCTAAGGTGGCAACTTGAAAACTTCCACACTTTCTCACTTATCAGTTCTTGCCATTAATGTCAATATGTCACAAGGCAATACCCAATATCTTTTTTCCCAAAATGAACACTCATGATAATAAAAACGGTAAAAAATAGGTAAAAGAAACAGAGGTTTCATACTCTAACGAATATTAGATACATTGTATATGTGTATATAACAAATATTTTTTGTGTACTCACAAATATTATTCGTGTTTTTTTCCTTATTTGTTAAATGAAACACAAATAATATTTGTTATACGAAAAATTATATATATTAGATATATCTACCCGTTGGAATGAGATATTTGTAAGTATCTTATTTTCACTAACGATCAATACCTTGTTAGAGAAGAAGACTCGATTGTATCTGTAACGATGGGTTGGGTAAACCCACGAATTGCAGACAAAATGAACTCCACCATGTCCAGGAACATCTAGCGTTACAGTTTTGAGGTAAAACTGACTACGATGATAATTTTTTATGATAAAAGCACCTGGCACATCCATGCTTTCATGCCAGTCAAATGTTATATTGAATGTTGTTTCTCCAGCAGTTAGTGGGGTTATGGTTGAAACCCATTTCTCTACGTAAGATGCCTTCCCCAACTTTCCACGTGAAATCCTTGCTGCATAAAACATGACAATAGGACATAATTTGTCAGAGAATAAGTACTACGTAGTATGTACTAGTCGAAAATTTAGTTCACTAACATTCATTAGAGAATATTTTGTTATGGTGCATCGTTGGACAAATAGACTATATCTTAGAATCATGTCGTTGGAGTAAGATATATATAACGTACGTACAAACATGAAACAAAAATACAGCTGAGTTGTTATCGAGATCGTCTTCCTTAATTAGACAGTACCGTATTGATTTTATTTTTTGTTTTAATTTTTGAGTATTTATCTTGTAGCTATTGAATTTTTTAAAACGATTTTCGCAACTATTAACCGTTTAAATAATATTTAGCGACTTTTAGTTTTTTAAAAAAATAATTAATAGACAATCTAATTGTTGACTATCTTTTATAAGATTTGTTTTTAATTTCTCACCAGCCAGCTTTTTTTAAAAATGTTTTGAATCATTGATTATGAGTTTCTAATGTTTATAAAAACAAGTTTATTTATTGATTCTGGACAGTATATGAATGACTATACAAATTTTATGTCTTATATTTTTGTATTTATTCATAATATTTTGTTTCAATGATCAACAACTACATAAAATAGAATATTGATCTTTTTAGTTGACAAGTTTCTTCCCGGAATATATAGAAATTAAGGACAACGATAATTAAAAGCAATAGTGTAAAATATTGATTAAAATACGTGTATGAAAACTCATGTAAGGTAATTGATCAACTAAAATGCATGAGATACATTTTACGTGTACTTTTCTCTTAAATTCTGCTTAATATAGAATATTATGGTCTTACATAGTCATGAATGTTATCGAGAATAATAAAGAAAAATACATACTTTGAAAACATTATTGTAACTTATTAGATAAATTATGTATTGAAATCGTTCCCACTACGATAATATATCAAATAAGTCGTTTCAATATATACAAGTCTAACTTTTCTTCAAGTAAATCCAAATGCTATTAGACTTGTTCAATCAATGATGGGGAAAGGCTTGTTAACATGAAATCAGAGGTGGCCAACGGCGTGGATCAATCCAGCCAACTCAACCTGTCTCGTAGGCTGTGAGGCCAGTCCTATTACGAACTCGATCCAAAACCATGAAATTGTTGGATGGGCCACGAATCTGTTTGTTTTTAGCCCAGTCGATGAAAGCCCACTAGCAAAACAACCCAAGTCAGTCCAAACCCCAAAACCATTGATATTTCTCTTCATTTTAATTTAAACTAGCAGTTTTTCGTTCTTGGCTTTTTTTCGAGACATAAACTCTTCAACATAAGTAATAGTCAAAATTTGAGACATACGAAGTATAATTTTTTTTAGTTGCAAAATTTGTTTGGTCAAAATTTGTTTGAGACAACCCAAGTCACTTAAGTTAATTTCTCACTAGTCTTTTTTTTTTTTTTTTACTTTTCATAGTTAAATTCTACCAACAAAACAAAAATTTTATTGAATTTATAGATTGGGAAGAAAGTGAAAACTTTGATTTCAAGTCAAGTTTTTGTCAATATTTTTGTGAGTATGTATTGAAGTTGTAGTGTAATGGTTGCAGTTTGTAAGTGAATTGTTTAGTTTTTTTTGTAAAGTTTCCTCATTTGAGTGATTTATAAAATTTAAATTATGCAATTCTATGATTTTATTTGACTTGTGAGTGACTGTTATTATTTTATTTCTAGTATTAATATTTTTGTTTGAATGCCCTCTTTGATTTGTAATTTAGAAAGGAAAGAGGGGTAAAATAGTCTATTCATTCGGAGATACCATAGCTCCCCCCCCCCCTTCCCTTATATAATAGAGATTACTATAAAAGTGCAGATTGTCATGATTGAGTAAGATGTGATGATAAGAAATATAAATATTACTCCGTTAGTCCCAAAATATTGTTACTATTTTCATTTTAGGTGTCTCGAAATATAGTTCTTGGTTTCGAAATTTAGTTCCACATTTTTTCGTAATTTGCCTAGAAAAACCATGTCCCCATCACTTATTTGCCTAATAGACAAAGTATTCTAGAGAGAGAAAATGCTCTCTCTCCCTCCCCCACCCCAAAACCCAAACACAGAAACCACCCAAATCCCACTAAATAAACCTCCAGACCCCCCTCCCACAAACCCAACCCCTGGATTTTCTAACTCTATTGTGATTGCAGGTACCCCGTCGGCGTCGAACGGCAAGATTGAGTCTGCGGAGCAAGCTCCGCTAACCCCGTCGAAATCATTCAAAGAATCCCTAGGTTCTGTTTCTCCCTTTTCTGGTCCAACCCCCTCTGCCATTAACCCACCGCCGGCTTTTAATAAAATCCATGATACCTTCATTCCCCTTTCGGAGGACACATACAAATCTCTTTGCTCTCCATGGGTAAATGCCATTATTTCAAAACCTAATGGTGGTTCTTTCTCTTCCGATTACTACGCAAAGTCAATTTCCAAAATTTGGAAGCTTCAATCCCCAAATACCACTTCCTCCATCGGGAAAGGGTTCTTTATTTCCAAGATTTCCTCTAGTGAGGAAGTAGCAAGAATTCTCTCATCTGGCCCGTGGTTCCTCAATGGAACGTTTATCTTAGTCCAAAAATGGAAGCCGGGTTTCCGAGCCTCTGATGCTAAGGTCTCACTCCTACCAATATGGATCGACTTACCGGAAATTCCTGTGGAATTTCTTGTTGAACAGGTGCTAAGAAAAATAGGGGATAGCCTGGGAACGTTCATCAAAGCGGATATGAAATCCATCTCGGAAAACAAATTCAGGTTTGCTCGGATTTTAGTTTTAATTGATATATCCCTGGAAAAAAAAAAGAGAATGTCTGGTTGGGTAGTATAAAACAACCTTTGGTATACCATGAATGGCCCTCCTTCTGTAGAGAATGTTTGTTGATTAACAACCATGGAAAGGAATGTACCTTGAAACCGTTTACAAATATCCAGCTCCCACAAAAAACAAAAAACCACCCTGAGCCAAAAGAAAACCCGGTCCCCAATTCAGGAACATTACAAAAAACCGTTTCAATAAACTCCAAAGGTCAAAAAGAAACCAATTGGACGGTTGTCCAACCCAAACACATAAAAGCCCAACTTGAAAAGGGAGAGGGGGGAGGAAAGGCCCCCAATCCTGAGACTTTGAAAAAAAATTTGAACACGTTGACATTACATCAAAACAAATTCATTGCCCTTTGTGATTCCAGCTCTACAAACTTTATGGGAAAAGACAATAGTACTGCAGCCTACTCCTCTCAACCTAGGACTGACGCAAATCCTTCCTCTAAGATTTTACTTACTGCTTTGGAGAGTTCTGAAGACACCCAACTTGTCAAATCCTCTGCAATATGCCCGAAAACTCTCAACAGCTTTACCCCTTTAAACACAAACTTGTCACATTTTACTTTTACAATTCAAAAAACAAAAAACCAATCTCCAGGAAAACAAAACCATGGCCTCTCCGTTTCCTTCGCAAGAAAAGGAACTCCCTCGATACCTATCCGACCCAACTTACAACCGAGGATTCTTGATGCCACCAACACCACACCCGAAACCAGTTCATGTAATATTATCCCAAGCAACATCTATCATTACAAAAACCCGCCCTCATTTGACATTCCCGGAAGTGTGGATCAACAAATTCAGTTACTTTTACCAGGATACTTTGGGAGAATGGGGCAGAGTAAGCCCATGGCTACTTCGGGACATCCTTCTTCAACCCCATGCAGTACCCCCTCAATTCTGCAGCTTGAGGATGATAGTTCCGGAAGACCCGATGAGCCTGGTACCAGCCCACGTGCCGGACTTATCGGATGTAGGGAGTTTCTCCACAATAGTGGGGATTATACTGAAGTGGTGGACTCACCAACTGGCAAAAGAATTCAACTTCCACCCGGTTCCATGGGACTTGGAATTCCTTTGCGACCCGGCACCCGTTCTTCCACAAGAGCGAAAAGCACTGTCAATTACAAAGAATTGGCTCATGGTTCAAGCTCTAAGCGGAACCGACAACGTCAAATGGATTCGCCTCACCAAACCATGCAACCAAATGACTCTCAAATGTGCTTGGGGCCACTCAAAGAAAATGGGACGGATGTCGGGCATAAAAGTCAAGATAAACTCGGACATTGTATACAGCAGCTTGGCCCAAGAGATGATCAACCTCACTGCTCGCACCCCGGCAGCAGTGGCGGAAGAAATTCTGAGGATGCCCCCCATTAACCCGGGTATGTCTATTCTGCTCTGGAACGCAAGAGGTGTGGCGAGGCCTAGCTTCCGCCGAAACATCAACCAACTGATTAGAGATCATGACCCCATGATGGTCATTATTACTGAAACTAAAGTCAGCCGTCCAAATATTGAGGGGTTAGCAGAGACTTTGCCGTTCAACTCATTTGAAACCGTGGAGCCAATGGGGTACACCGGTGGCATTCTTATTTTGTGGAACAAAGGACTCCACTCCTTCACCACTATATCTAAGGAACCCCGTGCAATCCATGGAGTCATCCAGGTAAACAATAATAACCCTTTTATTATTTCTATTATTTATGCAAATACGAAGTTTAATGGTAGACTTGAAATGTGGAAAAATCTGGAAGACTTTGCTAGAACCGTTGACTTACCTTGGCTAGTTTTGGGTGATTTCAATGAAATCACCTATGCTCATGAAAAAATTGGGGGTAATAAACCTAAAGAAAATAAAATGAGAATCTACAGGGAGACTATGGATAATTGTCATCTAAAGGATCTTGGTTTTATTGGGAGCAAGTTCACGTGGTTTAACAAGAGAAAGAAAAATCCCATTTTTGAGAGATTGGATCGTTGTTGGGCTAATACAGATTGGATGCTTGACTACCCCTTAGCCGTGGCTAATAATCTCCCTAGACTCACTTCAGACCATAACCCAATTTTGCTTTCTTTAAAGCCCTGCACCCAGGTAAAAAAAAACCGTCACTTTAAGTTTGAACCATTTTGGCTAGCTGAACCGGGGTTTCAACCGTGGGTTAAAGGGAAATGGGCTGGAAAAAATAATACTTTCACCTCCAAACTAGTGGACCTTGGTAAGGATATCCAAATGTGGGTTGATAAAAACTGCAATCTTTTCAAAAATAAAAGGAAAATCATGGCCCGCCTTAGTGGAACCCAACTAGCGCTTCAAGATGACCCTTTAAACCCTTTCCTTTTCGATCTTGAAGCAAAAATCAACAAGGACCTTGAAACTCTACTGGATCAAGAAGAGAGTTTTTGGCAGGTTAGAGCCCGATCAAATTGGTTGCTTGAAGGGGACCGGAACACTCATTTCTTTCACATATCCACTATAATTAGACGCAACTCTAATAGGGTGAACATGCTAAAAGATGACGTTGGTAATCAATTGACTAACCAAATTGACATTGAAGAAATGTTCCTAAGTTACTATAAAACATTGTTTACTTCTAGTAACCTTCCCATCTCTCAGAGCTTTCTGTCCCTTCAAACCATTAACTGTGGACAAATTCCTTCCCTAGTCGAAACCAAGGACGCCCTTTTCTCTATTGGTGGTACTAAGGCTCCGGGTGATGATGGGTACCATGCAATATTTTTCCATCAGTTTTGGGAGGATATTAATTTGGAGTTCTTTGAATTAATTAAAAACATTTTTCATGACAATGTAGTTCCTCAGAACATAAACACGACTTTGATCTCTCTCATTCCAAAAATCAGTAACCCCCTGAGAGTGCAAAACTTTAGACCAATTAGCTTGGTCAATACTACCTACAAGACAGTAGCAAAAATCCTTGTCCATCGTATAAGGCCCCATCTCCATGATATCATCTCCCCAAACCAAAGTAGTTTCATCCCGGGTAGGGGTACGGAGGTAAATGTCATCATAGCTACTGAGATCCTACATTCCATGAATAAGAAAAAAGGAAAAAAGGGGTTGTTTGCTCTTAAGCTAGATTTGGAAAAAGCCTATGATATGCTAGAATGGTCGTTCATTGGACATTGCCTTAAGATGTATAACTTTGACGAAGCCACCACTAGGATTATAATGAGCTGTGTTTCCTCCCACAATACCTCTATCCAAGTTAATGGTCAAAGAACGGACTCCTTCCTACCCTCTAGAGGAATCCGCCAGGGGGACCCTCTCTCCCCCTATCTCTTCATCCTCTGCCTTGAGTACCTGTCAAGGAAAATTCATGAAGCTTGTAATTGTAAAGCCTGGAATCCATTCAAAATCAGAGGAGGGAGTACTGAAATTTCACACCTACTTTTTGCCGACGACATTCTCCTTTTTGGGGAAGCAAACCAAAAAACTTTGTCTACTATGAAGATTATCCTGGATAACTTCTATTCCATTTCTGGCCAAAAAGCTAATGATGCCAAAAGCATGCTCTATTTCTCTCCTAATACCTCTATCGAAATCAGGGATGAATTTGAACAGGAAATGAACATTATGAGTACTCATGATCTTGGTACTTACCTTGGTTTTCCTCTCTGCCACAGGAAACCCTCAAAAAATAAGTTATCCTTCATCATTGATAAGATGTCTAACAAACTGGCCTCTTGGAAGGCCAAAGCCCTTTCTAAAGCTGGGCGTATGATTTTAATAAACTCCACCCTTCAAGCGATCCCGAGATATTACATGCACCTTATTCACTTTCCTAAATCCATCACTAACAAGCTAGATTCCATTTGTAGTAATTTCTTTTGGAATGGGAATAATAATGAGAAAAAAATTACTTGGATTGCTTGGAAGCATTTGTGTAAACCTAAGAACAACGGCGGAATAGGTTGTACCCTAAATGAGGATATCAATAAGACGGGCCTTGCAAGATTGTGTTGGAAGCTTGATAACCATACCATGTGGGCTGCTCAAATTTTATTTGAAAAATATATTAATAAAAAATTTCAACCCACTAGTTTTAAGATGGGCTCTCACTTATGGAAAAGCGTTGGTTACGGGTGGGAGACTTATAGTAGAAGTTTAGCTTGGAAAATTGGGAATGGTTCTAGTATAAAAATTTGGGACGATAAATGGTTGAATGGTGAGAGCCTTAGATCCTTATTAATAGGTCCGCCAACAATAACTGAGAATAATCTTCACCTGAGCGACATCATGAATAAGGATCTTACCCAAACTCTAACCTTTCATATCCCAGACAATTTAATACAAAGATTCAATGTTGTTTCCTTCACAAATAGTGATGATCATACCTATTCAACCTGGACCAACATTAATAGCTTCAATTCTAAACTAGCAACTAAGGAAATAGCAGGTAACCATGAGACTATCTCAGGGGATTGGGACTGGATCTGGCAAGCTGCTGGTCACCCGAAACAAAATTTTTTCGTGTGGCAGGTTTGGTGGGAGAGAATGCCTAATAATGCTAACTTGAACTTTAGAGTAAAAGACCTCCCAAAAACATGCACCTTCTGCCCCATGGCTATTGAAGATATGAACCACATCCTTAGAAACTGCCCAAGGGCTCGTGAGGTCTGGGACCTGGCAAAAATTGACATTGAACCCCAAACCCCTTTTAAAACTTGGCTAAAAAAGAACATCACCTCCACCACCGCTCACCCAATATCTACCGTGCCCCTAGGCGCAATCTTTGTGTTTACATCTTGGCACCTTTGGCTTAGAAGGAATTCTTGGACTTTTAAAAAAAATTAACATCACTTCTGATGTCCTCTTTAAATCATCAAGTTGGGCCGCCACTGAATGGTTCTTTACCCAGAACCAACCTAAAGTGGGAAAAGCACCTAACACTTTACAAAACAATAGCCAAACCCACACTTGGCTTCCCCCACCCATAAACCATCTAAAAGTCAACACTGATGCATCATTCGTCTTCGCCTCAAAGCAAGCCTACATGGGGGCAGTCTGTCGGGATAATAACGCCACTTGGGTCGAGGGGTTTCAAGCATCTACCTTTACCATTTCTGCTTTTGAAGCCGAAGTCAGAGCTATCCTACTAGCTTTGCGTTGGATTACATCGAATCGATGGAAAAATGTGATAGTCTCCACAGATTGTCTTAGAGCTACTATGATCATTTTACAAGGAAAAATTTTTAATAACAGGGAATCAAATGATATTGCTATGTGCAGGGAGTTGCTCCAAGAGCGAGGAGATATTAGGCTGATATTCGAAGGAAGAGGAACAAACAAGTTAGCTGATAGCGTGGCTAGGAATGCCAAGGGAAAAACTGATGGTTTCAATAGCTTTTGTATTTTGTGTACCCCCCCCCCCTCGGTTTGTAATAATATTTACTTGGATGACAAAACTTTCGCTTTAAACAGGTTTTCTAACCCGATAGGGCACACTAGTGACCCACAATCGGATGTATCGAACCTTATTTCTATTTAATGATTAGTTGTTCCTTCCTTCCAAAAAAAAAAAAAATCACTTATTTGCCTAAAATTTAGTTTATTGCTTTGATTATACAACCCAATGGTTACATTTAATGGTCTTTCACCAATTATTCTCTATTTTCTCTCCTAAAATCATCTTTTCACATACAACATATATTTAAATGAATAAAAAATCTTAATTATCCCTCCTAGATTCTACCTACCTTAATTCTCGTGAAAAAATTGAAGTAGGAACTATATTTTGAAACGGAAGGAGTATTAATCATAAAAGTTACACATCCTTATTTATTTCAAGTAATATATTTCCTTTAATATTTGGTAACAAAAATTATAAATATATCATTAACAATGCTCGTTGACTTATTTATGCTTAATTAATTTGTTTTAAAAAAATTATTTTCTAAAAACCCCAACTAATTGGGTCCAACAAATCTAAATCATCGCCCGCCAAACCCAGATCAAACCATCGTGGGCCAATCAAACTGGCCAACCAAACCAGCCTGCCCTCATGGTTTGTTCTTAGGTGATGGCGAGTTGGGCCAGCCCGCGACCCAACCCACCCAAATCTGCCTTGGTCACCTCAACATGAAATAGTATACTATACTAAAATTACTAAATTCCTATACGATCTAGCCATTTCTATTGTACATCAGTACATGCATCCGTATATACAGGAACATAGTACACCTAGCACAAGTTTTTTAATTTGGCTCAGCAACTTCAAACAACCAAATTGTCTTGCTTCTACTATGCACATGATACATCATGGCCAAAAGTTTGATGGAATCTGGGTTTATATACTTGTATAGGCATATTCTCCACCATTAAAAAGAGAAATGGTACACAGGGTCTGTTCTCTCCAGCTTATTTTCAGTTCAATTCAGTTCAGTTTAATTCAGTTCAGCTTTGGACAATACTTTTACTCTCACATATTATTATTCATATCAGTTCAATTTAGTTCAGTTCAATTCAATTCAGTTAAAGTTGTTTTATGCCGAAAAGAACAGGCTCAGTAAATACTAATATATATTGGCGAAACATAAAGCTTTATAAATGATCAATATATCTACATAACGCCACTTTATTTAACTTTTGAACTCGTGAATCAAACAAAGTTGTGGAGGATAGATAAAGAGATACTGCCTCCGTCTTTGTTAGTTTAGCCATTTCAATGACACCATTAACTTTTCATAACACATACATTTAACTTTAACATAAAATAATAGTTTCGCTTTATTTTTATATTCCACACTATTGTTTCTACTAAAATTTTATGCAAAAGAAATAGATAAATTAATAAAGATCGGAGTGAGTATATTGCACATGAGTCCATACCTGGTTCATTAGACTGATCTGCGCTAATGAGCTGAAGAGAAACGCCTTTACCCCCAAGTTCATGGATTTTATCAAGAATAGAAGCCGAGACATCAGTCATGTCTAAAACATTCTTTTTCATCAAAACTATTGTCCCTTTTATTATCATCTTCTCACAATACGTGTCTCCTTCTTTGTTCTCACCACCGTCGTTGTAAAGCTGTTTGCTACCAACGCCATTTTCCGCCACCTGCTTGTAAGCACTTTTTCGGCCGCAAATCATGGTCTCCGCTGCCTTTTTTATTATGTTCATAGTAGGGCAAATACCCCATTTATTGAGCTGCCAGAGAGAACTAAAAAACGCAATTTGCTTATTTGTTGCAGCGACACTGATATAATGTTTTTTATGCCAATATGAAATATACTTGCCTTGATTTTAGGAGCATTTATTTAATAGGACATTATAAATGCATTGCTATTTTATTCTCTCCTTATTCTGGGGGAGCTAGACAGCTAGTAGTAAAGAAATTAGTGATAGAAATATGAGTGAGATCTGGTGATTATTGGACGATGGATGGGATTTGGTCACATCTATGTGTTTTAAGTGTGTAACACGATGGATGTTGATTTGTGGGGTCATTAGGAATAGCGGCCTTTAGTCTTTATCTCTTTATTAAGAGCAAATTAAAGCACCTGATTCTTGCTTTATCTGTTCATCTGTACAACTTCTTTCTATTTTCTCCTTAACGTAAATGGCTTCCACAATATAATATACTCTATCTTCATGTGCTGAACTTCATACCGTGCCGGTCCAAATAATATAAAGGCTCCGAGCCGACGTGTTGGAGTACAAGGTGACACTCAAGAAAGGGGATTAAATTGAGTGACTAAATCTAATCGCTTTTTGTAAAAACTTCGATATAGCATTGTGTCTAACAAAGTGTTTTTCGCTAGTAATATTCCGATTTGTATTTTTGCGAATACTAAAACGTAACTCAATATAAAATCAAATATCAAACACCAAAAATAACGTGGTTCAATCTCACCTCTAAGATCTACGTCCACACAAACAAACTCTTTTATTAATTGAATCCTAAAATATCAAACTCTTGATACAATAAAATTTCCCCACTATTAACCCTAGTAGTGCTCTCCAACAATTAACACTAAGTGTTATCACTCTCTATAATAATAAAATTACAGAAAGAGTAAATCCTCAAAAGCGTGCTTCTTATCTAAGCAAATTATAGGACAATTACAAATGTTGAATAGTTACCAAAACTGATTAGAACTCTGTGCTATACTCTGTGCCTTAGGAAACTATTTTCAGCTCTCGAAATCTCCGACTATTTTTCTCTGAAAACGTGAGTTATGAAACTGAGTTCCTATCCCTTATATAGTCTATTTTCTGAACAAAAATCCTTCTCCAAATGATAATTATCTTTTACTCCTAAGATTAACGGATAAAACCTTTTGCTTTAAGAAAATAATATTTATCTTTTTCATCTTTATCTTTAAGTCTAAGAAGATAGGTTTTTCTCAAATCAATGTTTATCTAGAACTTTGATAACAAACTTAATTTTCTGTTTATCTTTACACATACTCCTTTTATTTTCGAAATTCATTTTCAAAATAGT
The DNA here is from genome assembly GCF_026745355.1 of Beta vulgaris subsp. vulgaris. Taxonomy (NCBI): domain Eukaryota; kingdom Viridiplantae; phylum Streptophyta; class Magnoliopsida; order Caryophyllales; family Amaranthaceae; genus Beta; species Beta vulgaris. The sequence continues at coordinate 28,058,011 of NC_079204.1, forward strand.
TTTCTTAAATCCGACTTTTTTTACAAAAACTATTTCAGCTCGGTTTTTCTAAAATCCGTTCATAAATCAGTCTTTATCAAACCCGTTTCCTTTGATAATCCTAAATTTCGAATTATTATTTCATTTTAATATAGATTTATGAAATTAATATGATTATTTATTTCCTTAACCCTAAGAAAATAATAATCATCCTAATTTCACATTTCTATACATGGCACAAAAAATATATCACAATGTTCTAATATATTACATTTGCGTATCGTAACTAAACATGTAACAAAATCTTGCGTATTCATTTCTTCAAAGTCTTTATCCTTTCATTGACTTCAAAACTTGATAAACTTTCTTGAACCACTGTTATAATCATACATATTATAAAATATATTGTTTATCATCATCAAAACTTATGTAGACATGCACAATGAATTCCCCCTTTTTGATGATGACAAATAACCAATATAATATAATCAATTATTCAATTATTCCCCCTCAAAATAAGCACCTATCATGCTTTCATACTATAATTTCATATTATATTCAAACAACCTAGCAAATCATTGACATAGTTTCTTAGTGTCAAAAGTCAAATATTATATGTTGAATTTCCCCCTTTTGACATCTTCAAAAAGAAGCAAAAAGACAAAAAAAATTGCACAAAGTTAGAAATATCGAAAACAATACTAATACCTCAAACAATCAGGATGTTAATTGGTGCTAAAGGAAACACGAATTCACAATCAACACAAAAATATCCAAAATAAACCATACAATATCACCATAAAAACAGTTATAAAAACAACAAGTTCAAAAAAAAAACCAAGGCCCATCATCAAAACAAAATACAACAAGGGATCAATGAGCTGGAGGCTTGAGGAGCACGGAGAGGGCTGACATGATCTGTCGGTGCTCCTGGCCCACCATTTGGTTCCGTGCACGATCACGTGCCAAAAGCTGCTAGAGTTGCTTGTTAACCTGAGCCACATGATCTTGCATTTTTAAACACCCATCACATGCTTCCTTGGGTTGAAATCCCAAGAAATCCTTCTTCAACAGCTCTCCACCCATAACACAGAGTTCCATCTTACATAAAACTCCATCCCCCATGATATCTTTGCAACTCACGCTCTTGGAGGCAGGGGTCAACACATCATAGGCTCGAAATACTCTAGTGAGCCACAAACCATAGGGATAGAAACTGGGAGAGGAGGGAAGATGGCGCATATGGAGAAGCATAAGATGAGGAAGGCTAATAGGGTTGCCTTAAGAAAGCAACAAAAGGAGAACCTGATCCATGATCAGGCAATCCCTGCGGTTTTCAATACGGGGAATGAGGGTTATAGTAATCAAGTTGCGAAGGAGTTTGTTCTTGGCCGAAAGCATGGAGGCCGGAAACATTTAGGCGTAAGGAAGGGGCTGGTCGGACAAGGTACGGCAGATGGTGGCGTTGTCCACTCCAGGAACAAACGACCAACTCTGATAAGTGTAGTCCATAAAACCCACATAGGGAACTCCCAAAATTTGGGCCAAATTCTCAACTAACAACCTTATTTCAATCTCATTAACAGTGGAAGTAATTTCCAAATTGTCATCAAAAACCAACCATTGATAGAACTCCCTAACTTCTACCTCAAATATAGCATCATTAAAATTTAACCAACCCTGTGAAGTGAGATAGTTCGACAAAAACTTAAATTCGGGCCAGGAAACCCAAGTATCCGGAAAGATACGGCCGGGCAAGACTTTCACGCCAGACGTGGAGGCGGAAAATGTTGGCCTCTTAGACGTATAAGGGGCGGAGGCAGACTTACCAGCGGCGGCAGAGGCGTGACATTTTTGAGTGGATGGCGAAACAGTAGGCGCAGCAGTAGATGTAGATGGCGGCGGAATGTGAGAGGAAGGAGGTGTGGAAGGTGGTGGAGTGGGAGCCGGAGTTTTTCGAGTGGAGGGTTTCCAGACATAAGGTTTCTTTGGAGGAGGTTTGGAGATGGTCTAGTGGAAGGTTTGGAGACGAAGGGTTGAGGAGGAGGAGGAGTGGTGGTGGTTTTGTTTTTGGAAGAGGACGGATGTGTGGCAGAAGAGGAAGAAGATGGGGGTGTCGCCGGTGTGGAGGTGGCGGTTTTCTTGAACGATGGCATTTGATTTTTACTTTCACCATGTTTAGGGTTTGGTAAGGGAGAGAGAATTAGAGGGAGAAGGAGAGGATAGTTTGAAATGAGGGAGAATGGGAGGGGTGTGGGTTTTGTGTTTGGGCCGGAATTTTTATGTTGGGTTGGGCGTGGGTTTTTCTGTTTAGGGACGGAGGGTTAGGGTAAAGGCTACACATTGAATCATAGACGGGCCTTCAAAATTTTTTTAAAAAAATTTTGTAAAAGTTTTCGAAAGAAGTTTTTGTGTTTTTAGTCAAAGCAACATCGCTGTAAGTTTTAAAAAAATTGTGACACGTATGTGATTTTTCAGGGAATTTCATGAAGTAATTTAGGTGTTAACTATCAAAAAAGCATCCATAGCCTTTTTGTGAGTCTTAGCTTATTAGAGAGATAATTTCTGACTAAGTTTAATCATAATCTTTTTAACTTTAAATGAGTATATGAAAAGAGGTCAACGAAACATATGATTCAACTAAGTTCCAGAAATCAATTCCAATGCTACTCTAAGTTTTTCAAATCATTCACGAGCAAGTGGTTTGGTGAAAGTATCAGTTATTTGATCATCAGTACAAATAAATTTAAGGGCTATGTTACCTTTTTCGACATGATCATGCAAAAAGTGATATCTTATTTCTATGTGTTTAGTGCGTGAATGTTAAACTGGATTCTTTGAGATGTTTATAACACTTGTATTATCACACATAATTCTCACAATATCAATCATAACTCCGAATTCTCGAAGTTGTTGTCTTACCCACAATACCTGTGCACAACATGAAGCAGCTACAACGTATTCAGCTTCGGCAGTTAAGAGAGCCGCATAATTATGTTTCTTCGAAGCCCATGAAATTAAGCAAGGACCTAAGAAAGTAGTTGTATCATAAGTGCCCTTTCTATCCACCATAAATCCGGCATAATCTGCATCAGAAAAACCAATCAAGTCAAAAGTTCCTCCTTTGGGATACCATAGATACAAGTTATTTGTGCCTCATAAATATCTAAGTATGCGTTTTACAGCCTTGGAATGTGATTCTTTTGGACATGGCTGAAATCTGGCACAGAGACATACACTATGTAGGATATCCGGTCTACTTGAAGTTACGTAAAGAAGGGAGCCGATCATACCTCTGTAGATTGTCTCATATACTTTTTTACCGTTTTCATCAAGATCTAACTTGATTGCTGTAGGTATAGGTGTAGAATGAATTTTGGAGTCCTTCATACCATATTTTTTCAAGAGCTTCTTCACATATTTCTATTGATGTATCATTATTCCTGTCTCATGTTGTTTAATTTGTAAACCTAGGAAGAAACACAATTCTCCCATCATAGACATTTAAAATTCACTTTTCATTAGTTCAGCAAAATAATGACACAATAGTTTTGTTGTTGCCCCAAAAATAATATTATCAGCATAAATTTGGACAATCAACAATTTTTCCCCCTTAATTTTCAGAAACAGTGCTCTATCTACTGAGCCTTGTTTAAATCCATTTTCCATTTAAAAGATAGATAAGCGTTCATACCAAGTTCTAGGAGCTTGTTTGAAACCATAAAGAGCTTTATCAAGTTTGAAAACATGGTTAGGAAAATTTGGACCAATGAAGCGAATAGTTTGTTTAACATACACAGTTTCCTTCAAGTAGCCATTTAGGAAGGCAGTTTTGACATCCATCTGAAATAGCTTAATGTTCTTAAAGGCAGTAAAGGCTATCAGAATTCTAATGGCTTCCAAACGAGCCACAGGAGCAAACGTTTCATCATAGTCAATTCCTTCTTGTTGATTGAATCCTTGACACACTAGTCTGGCTTTATTTCGAACTGTCATCCTCCTATCATCCAATTTGTTTAGAAAAACCCATTTTGTTCCAATAACGGACTGATTAGTGGGACGTGGTTCCAAATGCCAAACTTCATTTCTTTTAAACTGATTAAGTTCATCCTGCATGGAAAGAATCCAATCAGGGTCAGTCAATGCAATTTTATAATTTGTAGGTTCAATTTCAGATATAAAAGCATTGAAAACACAAAAGTTATGAAGAGATGAACAAGTTTGAACTCCCTTGGCAATGTACGTGAGTATTAGATCAGTAGGATGTGAGCTTTGATGTTTCCACTTCCTTGGATTGAAAAACGCGTTCGATGGCATAGTGCCATGCTCTGAGCTGGTACTATTTTTCTCAATTCTTGACATGCCTTCAACCTATATGAGTTCCTCAATAGGTTGCTCTTCAGCCACTTCGGTCACTTCGTCTGTGTGTTGTTCCTGCTCGTCTGAGTTGTTATTTTGTTCTTCAGACTGTGCCAAGCTCTGTGATCCAGAAGGTGTCTCTGGCCATTTTTCAGCATTACGATCTTCTAGTGCATCCAATGTTTCTCTATATAATAGAGAAATATTCATCATCATCTACCTGCACTTCTTGAGAATTTTTGTAGTTGCATTAAATATAACATGAACACTCTCCTCCATACGCATCGTTCTCTTGTTATAAACTTTATATTCCTTGCTATGAGGAGAGTATCCAACAAAAACTGCTTCATCACTTCTTGGATCAAACTTACCCAAATTATCTTTGCCATTGTTGTGAACATAACAAGTACATCCAAAGCATCTTAAGTGAGATATATTTGGTTTCCTACCTTTGGCAAGTTCATATGGAGTTTTATTCAAAATGGATCGTACTTTAGTCCTGTCATATATGTAACATGCAGTACTTACTAACTCAACCAAAAAATTTCTAAGCAACCCAGTATGTAATAGCATGGTTCGTGACATGTCTTCTAAAGTGCACTTCATCCTTTCTACAACTCCATTCTATTGTGGAGTCATTGGAGCAGAGAAGTTATGATCAATTCCGTTGTCATTGCAAAACTTTTTGAAATCTGTATTTTCAAACTCAGTGTCATGATCAGTCAGATAACAATTTGCAATTCGTTTGATTTTGGACTTTTCGAATGTGGACTAGAAAAATATCAAAAGTTTCATATTTTCCACCAATAAATAAAGTCCATACAAATCTAGAAAAATCATCAACACGAACTAATACATATTTCCTACCACCTCTACTCCTTATTCGCATTGGACCACAAAGATCCATATGAATTAAATTCAAGGGTTTAGAGGTGCTAAGAAAAGTTTTTGACTTAAAAGAGGATCGAACATGTTTGTATCTAGCACATGCATTACAAATTGCTTCCCAGTCAAACTTTGCACATGCGTTACAAAGTGCTTCCCAGTCAAAGTGTATAGATGGTAAGCCATTAACTGAATCCATTTTTCTCATTTGTCAAACAGTCTAGAGCTAACATGTCCAAGTCTTTTATGCCAAAGTAGAGGGTTATCTTGTAGTGCACTCATGCATGAAACTGTATTGTTAGGTAAGGTGTTTAGATGCGTTAAGTAGACGTTATTTAACCTCTTACCTTCCAAGACCAATTCCTGAGTGTCCTTCTTAATGATTTTACAGATATTCGCTTGAAACTCAACAATATTACCTCGATCGCACAGTTGTTAGATACTTAACAAATTGTGTTTTTAAACCATTTACTAGCATTACATTCTCGATGAAGTGTGTTATGGATTTACTTTCCAATTCCAATTATTTCTCCCTTTTTGTTGTCGCCAAATGTAACGCATCCTCCATTATGGGCTACTAGTGAGAGGAATTGAGATTTATTGTCAGTCATGTGTCTTGAGCAGCCACTGTCGAGGTACCATAGGCTGCTTGCTCTCACGTTTGCCTGCAAAAAGAACACTTGTTAGTTTTAGGAACCCATATTTGCTTGGATCCCTTTTTCTTTTGTTGAGCTTCTAATAGATCTTTCCTTACCCATATTTGACTTACATATTTCACATTCTTTGCAATACTTTTTTTCTTGATATTACAGTCATTTATTAAGTGGCCATTTTTCCCATAGAAGTTGCAAATCAAATATTCAGGAAGATCAACGTATTTTCTTTTACGAAAGTCTCTTTCAAAGGTTTTGGCAATGTACACTGTTTGCTGACCCATATATCCTAAACCAGTTCTATTTACATTATTTGTTGTGCTAGTCAAGTGAATGAAAGCCTTCAGTCTATTAGTCCATTTTTCATACATTTTTCGAGCAATAGACAATTGTGATTCTAAGAATTCTACTGAGGTATTTAAATCACTAATTCTTTTTCTCGAAATTTTTAATTCTCTCTTTTCTTTATCAAGTTCTACACTTACTTTAGCATCACTAGCCAACATTAGTGGAACAATTTTTGATTTATGTCTAGAATTCTTAAGTTCAACTAATTCATGATTTAGCGATTCAATTTTCAGCTTCTAACACGTGCATGTATGGCACTATGTCATTTACGATTTCGTTAGCAAGAGACTTTTCGTATCTTTTAGTACGTTTATTTCATTATCTTTCTCTTCATGATTTTCTCTTGTTCATCAATCTTTTTCATCGGCATTTTATGTTCTTTTAAGAGATCTTTAAATTCAAGTTCTAACCCATTCTTTTGCTTGGTAAAGTTCTTTATATCCTTTTTCATGATAGAAAAGTTATTATTCATATCTTGAAAATTCATTTATAACATTTCCAAGCAGGGTAACAAGTTGATTCTTTGTGAGAAGGTGAATTGAGGGTTTCAGGGATAGTAAGCTTACCTCACTTTCTTCGCTTTCTTCTAGAGAGCTCGAACCTTTTTCCATCAGGCATAGGTGAGAGTCATCCTAGCACTGTGCCTTATTGTTTCTTTTCTTCTTGAGAAAATTCTGAAATCTTCTAGTGAGAAGCGCAACATCATCATAACTATTGCTATCACTATCTTTAATTTCCAATTAAGTTTTCAAGGCTAGACCTTTATTTTTTTGGTTCATTAGTTTTGGAAGCTAAAACCAATTCATGAGTCATTAATGAGCCAATTAGTTGTTCTAATGAGAGTTTAGTCAAATCTTTAGCCTCTTGGATAGTTATTTTAGGAAGAGCGATTAGTTAAACTTCTTAATACTTTTCTTACAAGATCTTCAGAAGAATAGGTTTTGCCTAGAGAACGCAATTCATTAATGATTAGTGAACATCTAGTGAACATCTCTTTAATAGATTCGTCCTTATTCATAGTAAACAATTCATATTGTTGGACAAGCAAATCTATTCTAGATTGTTTTACCTCATTTGTATCTTCATGGGCCAACTCCAGTGTGTCCCATATTTCTTTTATAGTAGTGCAAGCCGAGATTCTTGAGTATTCATCAGGTCCAATTCTGAAATGAAGAATGCTTATTTCCTTGTAATTTTTCTCGGCCTTTACGTAGTCGAGTGAGTCATAGTTGTCTTCATCCTTGTCAATCATGTTTCCTTCAGCATTTTTGGCTTGGATGAGGATCGGGCCTTTCCTTATGGTTTTCTAGCATTCATAGTCTGATCCTTGAATGTAGATCCTCATCCTTGCCTTGCACCATCCGTAGTCTTTTCCATCGAAAATTGGACACTTTGAGTGTCTCTCGAGAGAGTCATCTTGCATATTCATGATTTCTATTATCTAGAGATTAGTCTTTCGAGAATAACTTGCTCCGATACCACTTGTTGGAGTACAAGGTGACACTCAAGAAAGGGGAGGTTGAATTGAGTGACTAAATCTAATTGCTTTTCGCACAAACTTCGTTATAGCATTGTGCCTAACACAGTGTTTTTCGCTCGCAATTCTCCGATTTGTATTTTGAGAAAACTAAAACGTAACTCAATATAAAATCAAATATCAAACACCAGAAATAACGTGGTTCAATATCACGTTTGAGATCTACGTCCACACAAAAAACTCTTTTATTAATTGAATCCTAATATATCAAACTCTTAATACAATAAGATTCCCCCACTACTAACCCAAGTAGTGCCCCCAACAGTTAACTCTAAGTGTTGCCACTCTCTATAATAATGAAATTACAGAAAGAGTAAATCCTCAAAATCGTGCTTTTTATTCAAGCAAATTATAGGACAATTACAAATGTTGACTAGTTACCAAAACTGACTAGAACTTTGTGTTATACTTGTGCCTTAGGAAGCTGTTTTCAACTCTTGAAATCTCTGATTTTTTTTCTCTAAAAACGTGCGTTGTGAAACCGAGTTTCTATCCTTTATATAGTCTATTTTCTGAACGAAAATTATTCTCCAAGTGATAATTATCTTTTACTCCTAAGATTAAGGGATAAAACTTTTTGCTTTAGGAAAACTATCTTTATCTTCTTCATCTTTATCTTTAATTCTAAGAAGATAAGTTTTTTCTCAAATCAATGTTTATCTAAAACTTTAATGCAAAATTAGTTTTCTATTTATCTTTACTCAAACTCCTTTTATTTTCGAAATTCTTTTCAAAATAGTTTTCTTAAATCCGTTATTTTTACAATAACTATTTAAGCTTGGTTTTTTTTTAAATCCTCTCATAAATCGGTTTTCATCAAAACATTATCAAAACCGTTTTCTTTGATAATCTTAAATTTCGAATTATTTTTTTTCTTTTGAATATAGATATATGAAATTAATATGATTATTTATTTCCTTAACTCTAAGAAAATAATAATCATCCTAATTTCACATTTCTATCTTTGGCACACAAAATATATCACAAAGTTCTAATATATTACATTTGCATATCGTAACTAAACATGTAACAAAATCTTGAGTATTTATTTCTTCAAAGTATTCATCCTTTCATTGACTTCGAAGCTTGATACACTTTCTCGAACCACTATTACAGTCATACATATTATAAAATATATTGTTTATCATCATCATAACTTATGTAGACATGCACAATCCGACGTTAAAAAATGGATCCCCCTAAAAAAATATTTATAATTCAAAAGAAATTCGCCTATAAGTGAACTAGGCAAAGCAGTATGGATTTCAAAGTATATGAAAATATAAAAAACACAAGTAAACAAACCAAAATAAGAAACCTAACATAATACTTTGGTTTTAGTCAATAAAATACAGTCATAAAAAGAAGAGATAAAGAAAAGGAAGGATAAATATAAGGGAAAAGAAGAACTAGAAATAACAAATAAGCTTCCATCTATAAAAGAAAGCAATACAACGAGAGTAGATGAAAGGAGGGGAAAAAACAAGAAAAGAAAATAGAAGACAATGAGAAAAAAAACTCGTCCAAGGATTTTAAGTTCTAAGTTTCTAACAGGTATGCAGTATTATGCTGTTGTATCCCCTCATAAAAAAAAATTGTTGTTGTAGTATAGTAATAATAAAAGATAAAGGAAGGGAAAAGAGAGCAGGAGAAAAATGGCTTCAGGATTCAAACTCCAACCACCATCAACACAAGGTCTTTATCTCACCCTCTTGACCGCTGAGCTATTTTCTACCTCAGAGATACAATTCTCATTTACAATTTATAAATTTGAGATCTCTATCTTACAAAATAAGGCTCTATTCAACGTCTCATTTTGGATCTGTTCAGGGCCGAACCTGACTTCATATGTGTTATACACAGGTGAAGTATGCCAAATTGGAGAAGAAGGAGATAAAGTACTAAAATATAAGTTAAAGGATGTACTTCTACTATTACCAATTAGTTTAGTATGAAACCTCATTTAGGCTTGTAGATGGACCAAACTTTCTTCTTCTGTATTAGCTTGACCAGACCCGTATTATTTCTGATTGATATTTTTATCCATGCATTACCTTTGAGAAGAACTCATATCTAAAGTAAATTTACTAACCTACCCCTCTAGTTAATTATAATTTTAAAAAAACTAATATAAACCCGGTCCACACTAATTAGTTTGCACCCGATCCATATCACGTGAGTTTAGGATAGTGTATATTGATATGATATAGTGTATGTTAAAATGATATAGTGTACCTATGTATAATATAATATATCTATTTTTGATATAGTATATTTATTTTTGATATAGTGTATGAATCTGTAATACGTTTAAGTAAATATTTTCCTATAGGATATAGTGTACCTAGTTATGATATAGTGTTCCTATAGGATATAGTGTACCTAGTTATGATATAGTGTACGTAGTTATAATATAGTGTATCTATTTTTGATATAGTGTACCTATGTATCTATTTTTGATATAGTGTATCTATTTTTGATATAGTGTATAAGTGAGTACTTCTTAATTGGTCACGTGCTTGGGCCTGGCCCACACTATTTTTAATGTGAATCGGGTCCATGCAAACGGATTGTTATAATTTTTAAAAAATTCCCCTATTCTCTCTTAAAACTCCAGCCTTTACAAGATCAACTGTTTTGTTTTTAATTTAGGATGCAAAAGAGGCAAGGCACAACAAAAAGATAGAACTAGCAAAAGTTGTTGACTCAAATTCTTACATGAGGAACACCGATTCAAACAAAGAACCTGCATCGTTTTGATAATCGCACAAATTCTATAGTATAAGGAACCCAAAAAATAAAAAATAAAAAGTTTCAAGCTTTAATTCTTCGCTGTTGAAGATTCATGAATGGAGGTTTTTAGAGCAACTAATCCTTTGTCTTGGACTACTTCCTTCACTAAGCCCCCTTCATTTCAATTCTCCCCCAATTCTCAGGTTTAATTTTTTTTACTCTCTCTAAAATTCATACAATTTCTAGCCTTTTCTTTTTTTTAATTTTTGTCCAATTATTACATGGTTTTGATACCAGAAAATTCAGTCTATTATTGGGTCAGACCCTTCTTATAATGTGCTGCATTTCTCATAAATCTTCAATTACAAGTTAGTAATTTTATTTAGACGACACTTTGTATGATTTTTGGTTATGTTAGTACTTATTCTTGTTGTTTCACTGTTTCTTCATAGGACAATCGCACGGTTGTATGATGTATCAATAACAGGGGCTACTGAGTTCATTGGTTAGTAGTGAAGAAGTTGAAACAAAAAGGGGAGGGTTTGATGCCTGATTTTATATGCGTCAATCATTTGATGATGATAATCCGACGGCCAGACTTGATCTTAATGATATTGTGAACTTTGAAGGAGGGAGATGAAGCCTTGCTAATGGGTTTATTGCTTTATTGCTTTATACTTGTGAAGTTGTGATGATGATAATTGTTTAGGGTCTTATAGTTGGACATTTGATTGTTTGATATTGTTGGAATTAGATTAATTAACTGTGGGTTAAGTTAGTAAATTTAATGATAGATTAGTTATATTTTAAGTGAATTAAGATCATTAAGTATAATTAGTCAAAGTAAAATCTAGGTCACTTTGTATGAAATTTTTTTTGGTTATCACCAAGTAAAAAAACCCAAAGTAAAAGACCATCGTGTAAAATTTCCAAAAAACAATGACTTAACTATGCTAATATGCATGGCACAAAATTCCAAAAGGCATATAATGACATAAACGTTGAATTCAGTAATCTATTTCCTTCGATTTTTATTAGTTTATCCTTATTTCTTTTTGGGATGTTCATTATTAGTTTATCCTTCTTTTTTGTTTTTGTTTTTCTAATGGGACCAATAATTTTTCATCACACATACATTCAATTTTAATATAAAATAATAATTTTTCTTTCTTTCAATGACTCACAATATTATTTCTCCTAAAACTCTATGCAAACAATTCGTCTTGTGTGGACCCGGTTCACATTAAAAATAGTGTGGACCAGGCCCAGACACGTGCCCCACTACAAACTAGTCACTCCCGCTTTCCAAAATCTGTGCGGTTTTCTCTCTCTTCAATAAGATTCTCTCGCCCTAAAATTTTAACAAAAACAGTTGTTCAGAACAAACATACATTATATCATTTTAAAATACACTATATCATGTCACAATACACTATCATGTCAAACACTATAACGATCGATTATGATAATTTTGTGTAATATACAAATAAACTACACTATAACATTTCAAATTACACTATGTTATGTCAAAATACACTATATCATGCAACACTATCATGTCAAAAAACACAGCAAAACACTATCATGTCAAAATACACCCTATCATTTCAAAATACACTATATCATGTCAATATACACTATAACATGCAACACTATCATGCCAAAAAACTCAACAAAACAGTATAATTTTAAAATACGCTATTATCATTTTAAAATACACTATAACATGCAACATTAAATGCGGCAAAAACGGAAAGTTGTAATCATTAAAACTCACGTGAGATGGATAAGGTGTACACTAAGTTAATGTACATTGGATTCATATTAGTTTTTTTTACTATGCAAAAGAAAGAGGTAAACTAATAAAGACGAGAAAAAGTAAATCATAATTAATATTTCTATTTCGAAAACAAGGACTTTTTTTTACCCATATCTCTTATGTCGATCCAGCTCAATCCTAAAAGATTATTTTTTTAAAATCAAGGCCTGCTTCCTAAAATCCTATACAGCTTGCTTTATCTAGCTGTACGGCTGTACCTCTTATCTTCTTATTTGTATAATATTTTTGTAATCAACCTTTGAATTGTCAATCAACTGTACCAAATATCATTTGTCGCTTTCTATAGTATTACTTACTCTAAGGGTTCTAGTCTGGTGTGGTAGCTGCCTAGCTGGTATGAGGTAGGATAATGAAATTATAATAAGTTTTAGAAGCAAAATCTCTATTCAATACAATGGTAAATTGGTAATGAAATCCCATCTCCATGCAAGTGATTTCCTTACCAACTTTTAGTTCCACTTAGGTTACGTTCTCCTCAACTTAAAAAAGTTTTAGGTCCAATAAGTTCAGGTAAGTTGCGATAAGGTCTAATAAGGGCAATAAGTTCCAATAAGGTCTAATAAGGTCCAATAAGTTCCAATCAGGTGCAATAAGTTCCAATCAGGTGCAATAAGGTCCAATAAGTTCCAATCAAGTCTAATAAGCTCCAATAAGGTCCAAATAGTCAATGTTCAATAAACATTTGTATTATTATCCATTATTTTATTTTTCATAATTTCATATCACTATTAGTTGATTATGTTATTATTAGAATTTTAATTCAATTACGGCAATGATTATATAGTATTATACTTGTATTAATGTCTATTATTTTATTAAATATTTGCATTATGTCTATTATTTTATTATTCATATTACTATTAGCTGATTATGTTATTATTAGAATTTTTTTTATTAAAGCACCATAATGTATAGTATTATACTTGTATTATTGTCTAGTATTTGATAATTAATATTATTATTAGCTGATTATATTATTATTAAATAATATTATAATCATGGTCAAATAATTAAGGTTAATCAACTTTTGATTTTCTACTACTGCTTTATAAAATCAAAACAAGACTATAAGATATATTAGTGGTGAAAGTTATATATAGGCAAATATATAAATAGTAATTTTTTTTGTTAAATTAATTATCATAAGAGATAATTAATAATTAATAATCATTAGTTTTTAAAGGACGAATTTTAATAATTATTACTTCATAATAAATTTTAAGGGGTAGTATTTACGTTAGGGGTAATATTTATGTTATTAATAGTCAATTTTTTTTGTCTAATAAGGTCAAATAAGTTTCAATCAGGTCCAATAAGGTCTAATAAGTTTCAATTAGGTCCAATAAGTTTCAATCAGGGCTAATAAGGTCTAATAAGTTTCAATCAGGTCAATAAGTTCCCATAAGGTCCAATAATCTCCAATTAGGTTCAATCAGGTCCTATAAGATGAATCAGGTCCAATCAGGTTTAATAAGTTCCAATAAGTTCAGTTCAGGTTCAATTTCAGTTCAGATAAGTTCAGGATCAATAAGTTGAAGAGAACGCACCCTTACTTCAATATATTTGAAATTGATGAAAAACATATACTTCCTCTTACATGTTACACTTTCTATTTTAGAAACTTTCAAATTAGATGTTACACTTTTATTTTGAGTAATAACTTCTCTCTATCTCTCTCCTATCACATGTTCACATGGAACCCTTTTGTTTTCTTTCTTTCTCTCTCTCCTCTCCAAAAATTGCCTAGGAGGCCGTGATTTGAAAAGTGTAACATATAAAAAAAACCGGAGGAAGTATTCGGAGTTTAATGCTCATTAGTCATTAATGTATACGTTTACATGAATTTATTCTTACAAAGTAACACTAATCATTACCTCAACATATAACTAGGGCTAAGTAATACTATATGAATAATCCGATAATCCGATCCGGATTCGATCGGGATCAAATTCAGTTTTTTGGATATTCTATCAAAAAAGTATTTTTCATCGAAAATCTGATTCGAAATTTCGGATACCTAATATCGATTCAAATATTGTTTTTTGGATATTCATTTACTTCCTCCGTTTTTTTTTACACTTTCTATTTTAGTAATTTTAAAGTTTGATTTTACACTTTCATTTGGGGTAATAACTTATCTCTATCTGTCTCTTATCACATGTTCACATACATGAGACCTTTTTTTTTTTTCTTTCTCTCTCTATCTCCCTCATGTCCAAAAATTGCTTATAAGTTCGTGATTTTAAAAGTGTGACATGTAAAAGAAAACGGAGGAAGTATCTAATATCTAAAATATATATGACATATGAACGGATAATGGGTAGCAGATTTCGAATCTAATATCCAAAATAATGGATATATGTATCGCATTGTCTTGAACTTTACCTTTTTGGAAAAAAAATTATTATATTTTTCATTTAAAAACGATAAAAATTGAATATTGGATATTTAATGTTACGGTCCAAAAAAAATTATTGGATACGAACATCATATTCACAATTTCAGATATCTAGTTGTGGATTAGATATATGAGTTGTTCTCAGTTCTCAACCCCGTTGGTTACTTACTAACGTACTTATTACATTAGGAGTCCGTATACATTATCACTTCCTGAATTTTGACAATTGTGATATAACCGCTTTAGTGAGTACTTGTTGAAAGATGTTGACCCAAATGGCCTTGACGATGACAATCTAAAAAGACGTTTGGTTGGGGGTTTATTTGAAAGTGTAAGAGAATTGATTTACTTCTTTCCCTTACATGTTGTTCATTTGCACACTTTAATGTTTCTTTTACCCTCTTCTTACTCCCAAATACCTCTACTCTAATTCTCCCACCCCCAAGATTTAACTTACCCTTTCTTTGACTCATAATTGACCATCTACTTGACGATCTAACCACCACCTGACCCAACCACTCGACCACCACCTAATCACGTACCACCACCTTACCCTCAATTAGCAGCACTTAACCACCACCCGCAATCTGACTCAACCACCATCCACCACCTGACCCTCTGGCCACAACAACCAGCACACACCGCTCAATCATCCACCAGAACCACCCACCTAAGTGACCCAACCATCGACAACTCAACCAATCCACCCACCCACCACTTGAACATCACCACTACCATCCACCACATAAACCACCATTTAACCACAACCCGAGAAAAAAAAATGGAATAATAGAGATGAAGGTAGATGACGAGAAAAGGTGGCAACAGTGGGATGAGGAGGGGACAGGACAACGACACAAGGGGAAGGGGGGGAGACAATAACGATGTGGAAATTGAAGGGGAAAGGGAGGTTGAGGGGAGACGGCGCAACGAGATTGGAATGTGTGTAGCAACATGGTACTAGGGTAGAGTGATATTAGAGTGGGAAGGGGTGGTGGGGCGTAGCAAGAAAAGGAGGATATAGTGGCGCTATGGTGGAACAAATGCTAAGAGGAGGTGTTGAGTTCCCTGTTTTGAGTTTTGAGTGATGACAAACCACATTGAACTATCATATTGCATGCATGTTTCTGTTTACATGTGTAGGTGCCAAAGTACGAGTTTAATGGATAGAAAGACGAAGCTTGTGAAGCCAAGTCTTGAAGAATTGCATGAAGACCAAGATCATGTTGTAGCATTTAGGTCTTAGATGCAATGTAAGTGGTATAAAGGTGTTGATGCACTATAAAGGTTTGAAACTAGAGAGATGAGTTAGTTGTGGATGACAAGAAACCTCGGTTACTTGTCATACACAACTACAAGTAAACTTGGTTGATTGGAACAGTCTGGGAACAGATCTGAACCAGTCCTCTAGGGTTTATTTCATGCATTCATATTTTAGGAAATTTTTCTTTCCGCGCAAAATTGATTTTCAAAATACACGAATGCATGGTTTGTTGTGTGAGAAAGATTTCTTAAGTATGGTAAGTATGTTATGATATTATACTGATTTTATTTGATATCAAATAAAATAAGTGAGTATATTTTCCTTGGAATAATTTCCATACTTCCGAGGAAAATGTACTCTCATAATATCATGTAGCATTTACTTACCAAAGGCTTATTTAAGGAGTTCTGCTAGCACACAAACGGTGGGGCTTTTGCACGCATATTTTCATATACTCTAAGCAAAAGCATTCTCTCTCTCAAGCTCTCAAACCTAGCACAAACCCTAATACCACATAGATCTTAAACTACTCTCATTCTAAGCGTGTTAGGCTGTTTGTTCTTGAGAGAAAACTTGTTGTAAGTGAGCAAATTGTGAGTTCAGTTTGCTGGGGAAGTTGATCGAGGATCAACTTCATTTGAACCATCATAGTTGGTGGTTGGGTCGAACTTCCATAGGTGGAAGTTGGGGAATCATCTTGTGCATAGGTGCATAAGTGATTGAGTGTAATTCTTTTGTTATTCTGAGTTGATTAATAAAAGAGTGAGTGAGTGGAGGACGTAGACTTATTAGAAGTCGAACCTCGTTAAATCCTTGTGTTGTTTATTCATTGCTTTTATTTCTGCTGCTAGAGAAATGTTCCTTTACTAGTTCTTACTATAATCGAAAAATTTACAACATTCGGACAAACACTCAATTCACCCCCCCCCCTCTTGAGTGTCACTTGCACTCACAGGAGGAAGCAAGAGGAATGATGTTGCACCAACCAAACAATACTTTAAATCAAGGGTTTTGTTTACCTTCCCCCGACCCCCTTTCTTGATTCTATTTCCTTTACCCCATGACAACCAAACGCCCCCTAAAGTAATGAATGACATGGTTTTGAACTTTATGTGTTTAAGGTTCATATATTAATAAGCATGGCCAAGAAGGAAGTTCTTAATGAAAATTTCAAGAACAATTGAAATTCGTAAGCTGGAACTTATAAGCATTTTTCTGGCATATGCGGTATGAGCGCGGATTTGACTAACCCATTATAAAGGTTTTTTAAGTTTTGAAAAAGAAGTCGCCAACAGTCATAAATCTAATTGGATATTTGGGAAACCATATGGACATCTTATGGCTAAGGATGACAATATATTGTATCTTACTGGATTCTAGTGGATCCATATCTAGATCCACATGTTCATACATGGATCCGAATCCTCTGGATCTAAAAAATTCAGATTCGGATCTATTAATCCGTGGATCCACATATCTATATAGGAATCCACGTGAATTATATAATTTTTACTTAAGAAAAAAAAAAAGCACCTAAAACATTATCATTGTAAATATAATTATCAATCATTAATCCATTTTACATTTTACAACACAATACCATTAACTTGGCTATAATAAGTATCATAAAATACGTTATTAATTAAGTGTATGTTGGCTATTATAATTATCAATCACTTAGTTCATTTCATATGTTGTAATTATAAAATAAAAAAGGATCCACGTACGGGTCGAATATGGATCTCAAAATTGAGATTCAGATCCCATTACGACCCCCCAAACCCTAGATTCGAATCTTACCTAGATCCGTTCTCTTAGGGTGATATGTTATAATAGATGAGGATCCACAAATTTAGAATGGGTTCAGGATCCATTGCCATCCTTACTTAGGGACTTATCCAATGTAGATTTTCCCGTCACAACTTCATAATTGGTTAGCCAATATGGAGTTCGACGGTTAGTGTACGAACATGATCAGGAATCACATTCCCCCGTTGCTGGCCTCTACTTAATCGATTCATGTTATAGTTTTATGCAATTAAAAAATCAAACAATATGTTCATGCATTCTGAAAATTAAGCTATTTTAGTTTATTAAACAAGCTAAAGACTGATTTTTGTGATATGTTCATTAAGCAATCAAATTACTAGGAATCTAACAAGTTGTCCAAATTATATGATATTATGTTGGGACATTTGATTAGGTCTTTGATTAGCAAAAATAAACATATGAGGTGAGAAAGCAATAAAACATATAGGCATGCATGCATATGATATACTTCCTCCGTTTCAAAACACTTAACAGACTTCTCCATGTTCGTTTGCCAATGCATAACTTTATCTATTGATATCTCTATTTTTTTACATGTAGAATTTATAAAGATTTGATATTTTGAAAGTATATATCGAGAGGAATTAAACGAGACGCCAGCATGTGACTATATATTTTCGTACGTAAAATCACAAAACACGGTCAAAGGAGTGTCTATGATAGTGCAAAAGTCAAAATGTAGGTGTATTTTTTTCGCCTTTACGGGATGAGCGCGTGTTTGACTACCTTATTATAAAGGTTTTATCAAAAATGTTTTGAAGTCGTCAACAAGTCTTTAAAGGAAGGCTCATAAACCTAATTGGATATTAGAAATCGTAGGGACAACGTAGGGACTTATCTAATGTAGATTTCTCCGTCTTGACTCCCTAGATGTTCCATGAACCAAAAACTGAATTAGGGGTGAGGATGCAAACATGGTCAGGAACCACATTTGTCCATTGATGGCCTCTACTTAATATCGATTCATGTCAAGTTTTATGCAGAAGAATAGCCATAATATTTTTCATGCACCATAAAAATAATTTAGTCTAGGTTGGTTCAATAAACACATAAAATACCATTTTTTAGTGATATGTTATTATGCAATCAAAATTACAAGGAATTTAACAGGTTGTCCAAATTATCTGATTAATATTCGAACAATTATTTAGGTCTTTAATTAGTGAAAATAATATGTGGGGTGATGAAAGCATAAACAAGACGATCATGTAACATGCATATGTACGTAAAATAAATAGAAAAAAAATAAAAGGGTTAGAATGTACAAAGGAACAAATTTTATACTAAAGATCTACACCATAAAAGAAATAGTAAGTAACTTCAATATAAAATAGAGAATTTATTCAAGGACCCTCAAGATTATATTGTGGCTTGGGTCTCAGAGATTGATAACCTTCGGGACGAGCAATCGTAAAGCCTAAAGATATGAACATGTATATTCGTCGTCTGAATGTGTTTGTTTGTTTGTTTGTTTGCTTGCATGTTTGTGTTTTGTTAGAAAATATGTGTTTTGTACAGAGATTTTTGTAAGTACGTCGAAGTGTCAAAGTATCAAAGTCGTGATGTAAAAGTGTATGGAAAACTATATGAAAAATTGTATGCAAAACTCGTGAGAAATCAAGACCTATTTATAGGAAAACAGAATCTGCGAGTCATGCTGAAAGTGTGTCAGGCGCACGTCTTTGTGTGACGCACAATTACACATGTCTGACAATATGTGTTTGACGCATCATGCCCAATCACCTACGTACACGTGGTACGCACTTTAAAAAAATATAGAAAAAAACATTGTGCGTTGATCACGCAGAGGAGTGCGTCAAGCGCATGACTTTGTGTGATGCATAGTGTCATCACATGTTAGGTGTAGATCGGTGCGCCTAACACAGTTGAACATGGTGTGCCAAGCGCACAATGGTAGGCTAGGCGCACCGCCTTGCTTTTTGATACGTGTTTTGACATCTTTTTTTTATTATACAAGTTTTAATGATTTTCTTTTTTCTTTTGAGTCTGGAAATCCGATTTTAATTATAAAAATAACTTTGAAAATATTTATTTACTAAAATAAAACTATTAATTATCATGAATAATTAGTTCTTGGTCTTGTTCAAAGAATTAGGCTTAGAATTGTATCTATGGTCTAAAAAATGCATTTAATTATGAGGAATAATTAACTGGGCTTTAAGATAGGATTATAACTAATTTTAACACTTTAAAAATTATTTTGGGATGGCTTTTCAGACTGCTCTCCCCTTGGGTTGAACCAATTAAGACCGCTGTATGTTTCATTATCGGATCCTTAAATGGGGAGAAATGATTATGTGTCTACAGAAGCCCCCACTTAGACCGAGGTTCAGGAAACCAAAAGTCAAAGTATATGGTGTTGGGATGGAGAACAGTTCTAAATGCTCTGCAGTTTAGAACTAATCTATATAAAATGGTCTCTGCAAAACTATGTTAGTATGCAGGATGATAACTATAAGCAATATCATTACATGAAGAAGATGTGCTAGTAGATAGGTGCAAAAAACTCAGATAAAGCACATATTGATGCAAAGATGCACACTTACACTTTATAATGATCCATGAGACGCTATGCAATGATTAAGGTTATGAAAAACTAAAGAAGATGAAACGTCATGCAAGGTCAGAGTTATGCAAGACTAGGATTTATGTAATTCAATGTAGGGTCAAGGATTTTGCAATTAAGGCTATGAGATATGGATATGTAGAGAGATATAATGATTAGAAATAGATAGAATAATGTTTGAAAATCGTTTTCAATAAATAATCGGGGTTCGTAAATGAGGTACGCAGTTTACAACTTTTTGGAAGTTTGATTTGATTTGGAGGAACAACAACATATATAGGAAGCCCCCACTTTGGGTAAGCTTGTCTTGAATTAGGCTTGAACCTTGATTGTAGTTAATCTATTTTGAGTGTTTAGAGTTTTCATTGGAGATTCTTCTTTGGGAAGTTGATTTAGTCAAAGTCAGATATCACCTAAAGACCATGGAATTGTTGGAGAGTCTTTCAGGGAAAAAGAGAGTTTCGATTGAAAAATAAAAGTCTAAATTTGTGACTCTTATAAAATGTAGGTGGGAAAAGGCTTTAATGAGGCTAGGTTCGTACTCGAGTCTATGTCGGGATCTAGAAAGAATATGCTCCTTAATTCTATAAAGTCAAGTCATTAGACCTTGATTAATTTAATTTATTGAAGCGGTCGAACATCGAGAAGAGGATTTCGCTACGTATCCTTGCGGAATCAGACAATTCGTAGTTATGAGTTTGATTTCCTTTTTCGAATAATTTTTTTGTGCCCTAACTTTTGCCTAGGCCACCCATTCGGGTTTTCAACCTATCAGGCTTGGACATACCTTGAAAAAGAAGAAGTGAGGGTTGATGAAAGGTTGAAATGCTTGATGTTTACATGAATGTTTAATTGATTGGGTTAAGATAAGAACTATGGATTTGGATTATATGGGCTAAGGATTTCATGTGTTGAAGGATTCGACTGAGGGTTAGAACTTGTGTGCAAGCTCCATAGCGTGACTTATTAATTTCTTTGCCTTTGCCTTTTTCTTTTTTTGCATTTTTTTTCTATGCGTTTTATTTTGCTTTTTTTCGCAATTTAATTTTTTCACTTTTTATATTTTTGCCTGGCATTGATTTTTTTTTTGTATTGAGGCGTGCACACAAGCTGGTTGGTATTGTAGATACCAATTTTTGAACCCCCTATTGTGTATAAAATTTTAAAATAAAGATTTTAAAAAATAAATTAAAATCACGAGAATCGTCATGCACTGTGGAGCGCATTCCCCGCCAAAGGCACGTTTCGTCTCGGAGCGCGAGTTTCATTACGTTCGTATGGTTTTCCATTTTTGCATGTTAGTCATACAATTTTGGCTTAGAAATATAATTTTCCGTAAGTTGTAGTTAATGACTACAGCCACAAAAACTAATAAAATGGTTTGTTGAAGAATCATGCTCGTCTTTACTAATATGACGAGGTTTCATTAATTGTTTCAAGTTGGTTTTTTCGAAAAACAGAAAAATGAGTCGTTATTTGGTGTCGGAATTTTAATAGTCTCTCAAAACTGGCGAGAATCGATTTTCTTGATGGTCAAATCATTATACATTGGATAACTAATAAGAATATATTCTTTAACCACCAATCACATCCTTTTATGCATTAGTTAAGGAATAAAAATCATGAAAAATAATAAGAATCGAAATCAAATCTCATGTGTAAGAGCCAAGGATCAGAATTTTTTCAAAAAATTCGAGTTATGCGCCAGGCACATGATCATGGGCCAGACGAATTTATCATGCTCACAACGCCATAACAACTTTGCGCTAGACACATGCTTCTGCGCCAAGCGCACAAAGTTGTGTCGAGCGCAAGGTTTACGCTGCGCGCAAGTGCCAGTTGGCTTTTTCCACACGTTATTCGATGCATTTCTACATATTACACCGGAAAAAAGCCCATCCAATTCAGTTGAAATCGGGCTTACTGGTCCGGATCAGATGGGCTCGCAGGTGCTTTGAGGGACAAACTGATCCAGTTCAAAACGGATCAGGTTATCAATAATCGATCCCCCCCTAAAAAACCAGAAATAAAATATATATTTTTTGCATTTTTTTCATTGTTAACCAATACAAAATTAATAATATATATAAATTCTCATTTTATATTATTAAGCATATTATGCTCAATTGAAGCATAAATAATTAGATACATAAATTTCCCACTTCAAGAGTAGTACTCATAACAACCAGCTTTAAGTCTGGTATTTTTCTCAACACTTCTTTCAAAAGCCCAAACAACACATCTGTTGCCAATGTTAGTCTGGAACCCTCTTTCACTAACTTCCCTTTGCTATTCAAATTCCCTGAACATGTAAATGACAAATTAAGACCTACTACTAAAATATTAGCATTACTAACCTCAACAAGGAGTCAGTTTGTTGTACTTGAAACCAGTTTTAGAAGTCAAAAGCTCCACCATAACTTTTAATTGAATCACAATTAGCACTTTTTCTCATGAGCAATACTTGCATGGTTCTTTAAAAAATGAAAGGCATGCTTCAAAAGAGTCACTTAAAATTGAGGCATCTACGCAACTGCCAAAACTGAGAGCTTAAAAGAGGGGTGCAACTAGGCACCACAAGTACACAAAAGAGCACTTTTAGAAACCTAATATGAAAGCAGATATGAAGAGGTCCTAGTTCATATTACTTATGTATGTGTATCCTCATCTATTATTCTCGATAATCAGAAGTCTCAGTACATACACAACCCCTGCACACACCATTCACACCAACCTGCAAACACACACACACACCTCACTCACACCCTTCACACACTTCCACATGCACTCCCCTTACATATCCACCCTTCCCAGCCCCCTGCCAACCCTCCTCGCGCGTGCCCTGCTAATCCTCTAGGTCAACAATAATCAATTTTGCCTACATTTAATTGTTGAGAAAGGGTGATGAAACTAACCCTAGAATTCAACAATTCAACTAAGATGTATTATATCTTCATCCTCACCCATCTGTCTCTAGCTCCTTCCCGTCTCTCCCCAAGAAAAAGAAAAGGGAAAAGGGAAAAGGGGAACAGTAAGAACAACACATGCTTGACTCTTCTGTTCTATTAGTATGTTAATTTGCCATCAATTGCCTTATAAACAGTGGCACTTAATGAACTAGTTCTAGAAATACTTGTCTCCTAAAATCCACTGACTAAATGCATCATGAATTCATCACAAAACCTATGATCAGGCAGAAAATCTTAGAAATCTTATGTTAAACCTGAAATTATGAGTCTGATTGTTAGCAGTAAAGAAATCATGCGACTATTAGAAAAAAAATGTCACTACATGATGACAATTTATGAAGTTTAACTTCATTAATTCAGAGAAACTAGACGAGAGATGTTTGAGAGAAGAGAGAGAATTGATTACTTGTATTATGAAAAACTTACTATACAAAGAAAGACTAGGAGCTATTTATATACAAGTTTGTTAGAAAGTTAGTTAGGAAGAAATAACTACCTAACAAACTAAGAGATGATGTGGCTTATATAATTATCCACATCATCATTACAATGTATCTTATTAAGCTCCAATACCCCCCCTCAAGTTGGAAGGGATAGTAGTGGACATTCCCAACTTGTTAAGGAGAATATTAAGCTGCTTAGAATTTTGGTAAAAATATCGGCTAATTGTTGCTGAGTAGGTAGGTAAGTGAGATGAAGTAAGCCTTCAAGCACTTTTTCTCTTGTGAAATGGCAATCAATCTCGATATGTTTAGTTCTCTCATGGAATACAGGATTCCTAGCAATGTGAAGGGCTGATTGATTGTCACAATGAAGGGTGACAGGCCTTAGATTAGTAATTCCTAAGTCTTCCAATAGCCTGACAACCCAGGTGACTTCTGAGGCAGCAGCTGCCATGGCTCTATACTCGGCCTCAGAAGAAGACTTAGATACAGTACTTTGCTTCTTAGATTTCCAGGTGATGGGAGACCCACCAAGTAAGAGAATGTAGCCAGTAATAGAATGCCTAGAATCAGGGCAAGCAGCCCAGTCAGAGTCAGAAAAAGCTTGGAGACACAGCTGAGCACTAGCCTTCAATAAAATGCCTTGACTTGCAGTACAAGAGACATATCTGAGTGTATGATGTAATGCATCTTGATGAGATGATCTGGGAGACTGCATGAATTGGCTAAGATTCTGGAGTGCATAAGCCAAATCAGGTCTAGTTGTGGTGAGGAAATTAAGTTTTCCTACTAAGGATCTGTAGGTAGAAGGACCAGCTAGCAAATCACCATTGTCTGCTTGTAACTTCAGATTCAAAGGAAGTGGAGTAGACACTTTCTTATGGAGATCAAAAGTGCAGCAAGAGAGAAGCTCCTTTGTAAATTTGCCTTGACTCAACAAGATACCAGAATCAGTGTAACCTACTTCCAAACCAAGGAAGTAATGTAACTTACCAAGGTCTTTAATGCTGAATTCATGATGCAACTGAGCTTTGAGAGCCTTTATTTCAGCAAGATTAGTACCAGTGACAATAATGTCATCCACATAAACTGCATCAATGCATATATCTTCATTATTCTTCTTGATAAACAAGCTATGATCATAATGAGATGTCACAAACCCCTGAGTATGCAAAGAATGTGCTAGCTTTTCATGCCATTGTCTTGAAGCCTGTTTAAGGCCATAAAGAGACTTAGTGAGCTTGCAAACCAGCTGGTGAGGATTAGGCATCCCTTCAGGCACTTTCATATAAACTTCCTCCTTTAAATCTCCATGCAAGAAGGCGTTATTTACATCAAGTTGAAATAACTGCCATTGCTTGCAAGCTGCCACAGCTATGATAGTTCTAACTGTGCTCATCTTCACTACTGGACTAAAGGTTTCTTGATAATCAATCCCATATTTTTGATTGAAACCTTTAGCAACCAGACGAGCTTTACACCTTTCTAATTCACCATTAGCCTTAAGCTTGACTTTGTAAACCTACTTAGAACCAATTGGTTTCTTTCCCTTAGGTAGGGGAACTAGATCCCAAGTGTGGTTGTTTTGTAAAGCCAACAACTCAGCAGACATAGCATCAATCCAGAGAGGATCTTTAGAAGCTTCAGAGTAAGTAGATGGTTCAATTAAAGTACAAGCCTGAGAAATGAAGGCCTGATGTGCAATAGGAAAATTATGGTAGGAAATGAAGTTGCACAAATGAGAAGAAGGGAGAGAAGAAGAAATAGAAGGACAATGATAATCTTGGAGATAAGAAGGTGGTTGATGATGTCCGGTGGATTTTCTGGAAGGAATAGAAGGAGAGTGAGGCTCGGGTGTAGGAGAAGAAAATGGGACAGCAATAGGAGTAGCAACAGATAAAGAATCAGTAGAATCATGAGAGAGGGTAGTAGAAATGGGAGAAGAGGCAGGAGAAGGAGAAGGAGATTCAAAAGAGTCATGAGAAGGGAAAATAGTAGTAGGAGAAGAAAAATCAGGTGAACCATGAATAATGGGAGCAGAACTAGTAGGGAGGTAAATTGCATTGGTGTAATTGGATGTATGGGTGATGTGTTTGTGAAAAAGGTGATAGGGAAAATGTCTCTCATGAAAATAAACATCTCTGGTGACACTAACCTTGTTAGTGTCAATGTCAAGAGCTTTGTAACCCTTCTGCCTATCAGAATAGCCAAGAAAAACATAGGGCTTAGCTCTTTCATGAAGCTTAGATCTGTTGACTTTAGAAGTAGAGACATAACATAGACAACCAAATGTTCGAAGATGGGAAAGACCAGCAGGCTTGCCATAGAGTCTGAAGTATGGAGTAGCATGAGAAATAGACTTCAGAGGCATCCTATATTAATCAGATAAGCAGCACACATGATACAATAACCCCAAAATTTGTCAGGCACTCTAGATTATTTGTATAAAGCCCTGGCTGTCTCAAGAAGATGTTTATGCTTACGCTCTACAACTCCATTTTGCTAAGGTGTATCACTACAGCTTGTTTGAATAAGAATATCAAGTTACTCATAAAGCATTTTGATTTGACCTTCACACAATTCACCAGCATTATCTGATCTAATACATTGCACTTTTGTATTGAACTGAGTTTGTACCATTTGTAAAAAAATCTTCATAACAGAAACACAATCAGATTTATACTTCAAGAAATGCATCCAGGTATATCTGCTAAAATCATCCACTATGGTGAGAAATTGATTACATCTAGAGGGTGTTTTAACACAATGAGGACCCCATACATCAAGATGTAACAATTCAAAGGGTTTTGTGGTTTTTATAGAACTTCTAGGAAAAGAAACTCGAGTTTGTTTGGCCTTGGGACAAACTTGGCAAATAGTATCATGACAAGACTTGTTATCACAAGAAATAGGAAGAAGATGTAACTTGTTAAAAGGCAAATGACCTAGCCTAAGATGCCACAATTTAGCATCATTAACAGCAGCTAGACAAGTCTTATTAGATGTATGAGAAGTGGCAGCAGCCTGATGGAAAGTCTTCTGATCTTGAACATTATACAACCCAGCATTGAGATTACCAAGATGAATCAACTTCTCGTTCGGAGACACAAAGCACTTATCAGAAGTAAAATGTAATTCATAGTTCATATCTTTGCATAACTTGTGAACTGAAATTAAATTGAACTTGAATTGAGGTGCATGCAACACATTATGAAGTGTGATGTCATTAGTTAACTTCACTGAACCAAGATGCTTCACTGGAATCTTACTTCCATCAGGAATAGTAATGAAATTTATCAGAATCATGTATAATATTATAGTCAGAGAAATAAGTTAAGTCAGAGCAAATGTGGTCTGTTGCACCACTATCAAGTAACCATTTAGAATTAGAGCAAGATAAAAAAACATTGGCTGTTTCCTGCCATCATGGCTTGTGCTCCACTGGTGTTGGATTGAGCCTTAAGCATATTGATCAACTGATTGTATTGATCCATAGAGAGGGAAGGACCTGGTGGAGCATCAATATCCATTTCAGCTGTTTCTTCATGGGTGGATAAAGCAGCAACCCATTTATCTTTGATGCCCTTGAAATTAGATGGATAACCATGGATTTTGAAGCATCTATCAATGCTGTGACCTGGAACTTCACAGTGAGTGCAATAGTATTTAGAATCAGGTTTATCATTCTTAGAACCTCCTGAGCCTTTGAAAGATTTCTTGATGTTGTTATGAGTGGATTTGGCATTGGTTCCAAATGTATCTGAAAAGAACCTACTCTCGATGAGAAGAGCCTTTACTTTTTTATTCTATTAGTAAAGCGCTAACACTCCCATAGAGTAAGGCTAGGGGTCAAGACGCAGTCGGGCGCCGGCGGCTGACTCAAGTGCCCCCCGAACCGCGCGATCTTTTTTTTTTTTTTTTTTAATCATACGACCCACGGGGCGGTAATAGAAGATGCAGCATGCGGGAAGGAATTTCGCTTTTTTTCGGCAAGACGCTATGCTCAGAATATCTTCTTTTGTCAACTATAAAAGCCATAGACTCAGAATGTGAAGTAGTGCCTGATGAAATCTCCTTGTGTTTCTCCTCCTGAGCAAACATTCTATATGCTTCAGCAACTTTAGGTAACTTCTGCATCATGAGCATATTACCACGAATAGTTGCAATTTGGTCTGTTAACTTCATCATGAACTGAATGATCATCTTTTCTTGATGCCTTTCAAGAAGTCTCTTGGTCAGGTTACAAGAACATTTGTTACATATGCAGTAAGGTAAAGGATTAGCCTCATCAATTGCATCCCATACTGTCTTAATGCTAGTGTAGAATTCAGATTCAGATTGATTTCCTTCTTGATGTATATCAGCTAATTTCTGTTCTAATGCATAAATTTGAGCTAGAGAAGTGTAACCAAAACGTTCTCATAAACATAACACTACTAGCTATGTTTTCATCAAGATTAAACAAGATCCAGGAACAAACTAGATCATTACATCTAGACCAAGCTTTATATTCATCAGACAGTTCATCAGTAGGAGGTTTGCAACCTCCATCAACAAAACCAACCTTATTCTTGGCTGATAATGTAAGTAGCATTGCTCTCTTCCAACTAGTATATCCATCACCATTAAACTTGAAAGATACTAGTTGAGCAGAATGTGAATCAGAGGGATGAATATAGTATAAACTACTAGGATTCTGATTCAGAGGGAGAGAAGATTATGTGGTTGAAGAAGTAGGCATAAGGAATAGAATTGGGAAAGAATTCAGAGAAATTCAGTGGAAACAATGATTGATATTCGCAGAATTTTTGAGAAATTATGTGAAAGTGATGAGAAAAATTGCAGCAGATACAAGAGAATTGACATAATCAAAGAAATTCTACAATATTCAAAAGAAATGAGGAAAGAATTGAAGAACTAACAAGTGCGATTTGAACCAAAAACACACCTGAAACGAAGAATTTTGGCTAAGACACTTCTGATTATCTTCGAATTTGGATTGAAATCCGGAATCAGTGCGGAAGCTTCAGTGCAAAAAATGTCCTAGAATCCATTTTAAGCTTTGATACCATGACAGTTTATGAAGTTTAACTTCATTAATTCAGAGAAACTAGAAGAGAGATGTTTGAGAGAAGAGAGAGAATTGATTACTTGTATTATGAAAAACTTACTATACAAAGAAAGACTAGGAGCTATTTATATACAAGTTTGTTAGAAAGTTAGTTAGGAAGAAATAACTACCTAACAAACTAAGAGATGATGTGGCTTATATAATTATCCACATCATCATTACAATGTATCTTATTAAGCTCCAATACATGAAGGGAAGATGATATACGCACTTAACAGCTCATGCAACAATATATGTTACAAATTACTTACTTTTTGCTAAATTCTGCCAAGGACTATGTTTATGTTTCTCGCATGTCCTCCACATCTTGATGCAAGGCCAGACAATCAAAGTATCACTGAGGCTGTGCAAACAGTGCAAGACGGGCTCGTTAACTTAATTTAAGGCTCTGGCATTAGCGAGAAAATTAGATTGGTTGATGGTGTGAGCTTGATCCTTCTTCAGCAGAGCTAATTGGTCTCAAGAAAGGTGGGCGAAATGCATCTGCTGCATCTCGGGAGTTGGTTTCCAGTGTATTTACTTTCTCGTCAATCTCATCATCCTCCTTGACATTCTGTAAGAGAGAGAGAATGAGATTAAACGAACCCATGGGCAAAGTAAACCAGGAGTATGCAACCTTCACCCTAACCACCCTTAAATCAAGAGTAAATACAAGGGGTGCATATATCTCATATGTAACATTTCGACTTAATAGGAAGAAGAAAATATCAGCTTCATGTAGATGACATGTAGAGTATTGTCATCATACATAAAAGATAAATAGCCTATAAAGGAAAATAAGACTGCGAACAAAATATACTTAGTATGAAGATCATTTAGTAAGCGTGACAAGAATAAAAAAGGAATATTACAGTCACTACAAGAAACATATAACGAGCAGCTTGATAAGGAGCTCTTAATCCATATGGTAAGGCCAGGTAGTTCTCCACTTGTACGTCACTTCAAGTTGAGTTTTCGACAGTGTTCCACATGTGAGAAATAAAGGTATAAAGAAATTCTTTATGCATCTGTAGTCCATTGTTCTAACATATGCTATAACTCCAACGAATAGGCCCACCACCAGCTATGTAAGACATCGATTAGTCAATAATAAACCTCTATTCCGCATCATAACCATTCTAAAAAATAAAAATTGGTGTAACAAACAACATATAATCATCTAGATTGAAAGCTAAAAGCACCTCGATTGTATTTTGGCTGAAAGAAGGAAGAAGGCGGAGCTTGCAGTACTCGTTGAACAGCAAGGTAAACACGGGAATTGGTAATGTGGCAACTAATGCGGCTTTGACTTCAATCCAAAGAGACCAACCATAGTAATTTGCATGAGAATTAGGGAGAAAAAGATGTAAGAATGAACAGATGGCCAATATTGTCGATAAGTCTCATACACAGTAATTGGATATACATCCACAACCTGCAAGAGAAATAGATTGCAGGATTCTCATTACGCATCTGACTCAAACAAGTAAAGCAACAGTTTCATAACATAAAATATAAAAGAACTCACGAACGAAGATGACAATCTAATATTAAACAAAAATCCTTTCCTACGTATAAGTCAGTATTGCCTGGTATATTTATACTTTGTTCCTATGAGTTAGACATATGATATTTGTCACTATATAAAGCTCTAGCAAAAAGATGAACAGTGGTAGTAAATCAAAAGCCATTGTTTCCCATCACAAAGCTCTAGCAAAAGGAACAATAATTGATGAATCCCCCCCCCCTCATATAAAGAAAGTTCTGTTGTAAAGCAAAAGTCATTGTCTCCCATCACAAAGCATAAAAATTATATCAACATTTTGATAGCAAGTCACAATACGCGTATATATAGTTCAAATCAAAACCTATTACTAACCGATAAATCAAAATTGAAAATATACTCCAGATTAAGCTGCTAGAACCTGACACTACTTAATTTAAAGATATTCTCGCATTCTCATTTTTCCCCAAGTACTGCAGAAGAAGATAACTTGAGAAAACTAACGCGATTCACGTAGACAACATATCTGTAAAGAAGTGTTTAGGGTTTAATTGCTTGCCTTTTCTATTGATATCAAACATATATAATATATATATAGTACATCAAAGTAGGAAACATATTAACAAAGCACCCTATACATAAGGAAACATATCCTACAAATCCTATACAATCCTGCCTAACACCCCCCTCAAGTTGGGCATGGGAAGGATCCAAAATGCCCAACTTGGATAATAACAAATCAAACTGAGACTTTCCAAAAGCCTTGGTGCAAATGTCGGCAAGCTGAGTTTTTGTATGAACTTAGGAGGGATCAATAAGACCATCCCGAATGGCGTCGCGAACAAAATGGCAGTCAACTTCAATGTGCTTTGTACGTTCACGAAAAACAGGATTTTTGGCGATATGAAGGGCAGATCGGCTATCACAAAAGAGAGGAATAGCTTTGGGATGATGGACACTCAAGCTTAACAATAAGGCCTTCAACCATTTTAACTCACAAGTAAGTGAAGCCATGGAACGATATACCACCTCAGCAGAGGAGCGCGAAACTGTAAGCTGCTTCTTGGTCTTCCAAGAGATAGGAGAATGCCCTCGAAAGACAAGCCAACCAGATAATGAACGACGACTGAGGGGGCAAGCCGCCCAATCGGAGTCACACCAGCCCTGAAGAGAGAGATCACAATCAGAACGCAAAAGAATACCCTGCCCAGGAGTACCCTTTAAATACCGAACAACACGCAAAGCAGCATCCCAGTATATTGGCGAGGTTCATGCATGAACTGAGAGAGAACATGAACCGAATGAGCCAAATCGGGCAGAGTAACAGCCAAATCGATCAAACATTCGACAAGACGTCGATAAGCAGCAGCATCAGAAAGCAACGTACCAGAAGCGAGAGTAAGATGGTGATTCTGCTTAATAGGAAAACCAGATGGCTTAGAACCCAACAAGCCGACCTCAGAAATAATATCGAGAGTATATTTCCTCTGACAGAGAAAATTACCAAAAGCACTCTGAGCCACCTCAATGCCAAGAAAATACTTCAACACACCCAAACCCTTCATCTTAAAACAATCACTCAAATAAGCTTTGAAAGTAGAGAGCGCAGCGGAATCATTACCAAAATAATAATGTCATCGACATACACCAAAATATTAATCTGAACAGAGTGATGAGTGTAAGTGAAGAGAGAATAGTTAGAATAAGATTGAAGGAAACCATAAGCCTTCAAGGTAGTGACCAATTTGGCAAACAAACAACGGGGAGCCTGCTTTAAGCCATATAAGGACTTGCGGAGACGACATACAAGATTAGGGTTAGAACAAGCAAAACCTGGAGGGAGTTTCATATAAACCTCTTCATCCAAATCACCATGAAGAAAAGCATTATGAACATCCATCTGATGAAGCTCCCAATTTTTAGAGGCATCTATAGCAAGAAAGGTGCGCACAGTAGTCATTTTAGTAACATGAGCAAAAGTCTTTGTGTAGTCAATACCAGCTTCCTGATGATTCCCCAAGACGACCAATCGAGATTTTAGCCATTCAACTTCACCATTAGACAAGTATTTGGTGCGATAGACCTACTAACTACCCAATGCACGTTTCCCGGGAGGCAATTCCTCCAATGTCCAAGTACCATTATTCTCTAACGCTTGAATTTCAACTTGCATAGACTGTTTCCACCCCTCACTCCGCATAGCGTCCTTAAAGGACCTCGGTTTAGCAGTAGAAACAATAACTGCAACAAACTTCAAATAATTTACAGAAAAATTTGAACAATTTATATAATGAGCTATAGGGTAAGGAGTACCTGAGGAAGAAGACGGAGCAGGTGTAGAGGAAGATGGACTATCCGAAACAACCGCATGAGTAACATAATCCTTCAAAACAACCGAAGGAATTTTAGTCCGCAGAACACGACCCAAAACAGGAGGGGCGGGAGGAGATGAGGGCGCAACCAAAGGATCACAAGTAGGCGAGTGCAGGGTAGAAGGATCGCTGGGAGAAGGCTGGCCAAAAGATAATGGGCTAGGATCCGTAGAAGGAGGAGGGCGCCAGTAGAGGCGCTGGGTAACAGGATTGGGCCAGACTAGGTTATTTGTGTGTTAGACCGAGAAACCGGAGAAGAGGGGAGAGGAGTGGATTAAGAGGAAAGGACAAGCGAGGAAATAGGGGGCTGAGAGGACACGGTGTTTGTGGGCTGAGAGGGCACAGTTTTTGTGGGCTGAGAGGGCACGATTTTTTTGGGCTTCGAGAGGACATCATTTGTGGGCTGAGAAAAGAAGCGGCACTAGTACAAAAATCTATAATTTGCGTCGTATGCGAGGCGTCCATTTGCGTCGGACATGGGTCCGATGGCACAGGTCTTGACGCAGATGAGAGAGACGGGATCTGCGTTGGACTAGCACACGACGCACTTTGTGAGTAATTTGCATCGCATGTGGAGGAAAATGCGACGCAAATGGTTTATCATCGTCAGACATGTCTCAACATGCGACGCAGAAAGGAGACATAACAATGCCCAGCAAGCCCAAGCAACTATCATCTGCGTCGCATGTATGACTACATGCGACGCAAATAAGTGATTTTTTCCAACTGTTTTTTTTTTCTCCCACACATCACTACAAAAAAAAATACATATAGAGGCAATCCAAAATTGCATCTAAATATACATTTGTAGCCTCTAATGGTGTTTAGAAACAATTTTTTGGTTGCCTCTAATTAGTCCGTCGCTAATTATAGGTTGCCCCTAATGCCACGTTTTAGAGGCAGACAAGTTATGGTGCTGCTAAAGACTCTTATGTTTAGAGACAACCATATGCCTGTCGCTAATTATAGGTTGCCCCTAATGCCACGTTTTAGAGGCAGACAAATTATGGTATCTGCTAAAGACTCTTAAGTTTAGAGGCAAACATATGACTGTCGCTAATTATAGGTTCCCCTAATGCGTCATTTAGAGGCAGACAAGTTATGGTGCGGCTAAAGACTGATATGTTTAGAGGCAACCATATGTCTGTCGCTAATAATAGGTTGCCCCTAATGCCACTTTTGAGGCACACAAGTTAAGTTCTACTAAAGCCTTCTTACGTTTAGAGGCAACCATATGTCTGTCGCTAATTATAGGTTGCCCCTAATGCCACCTTTTTGGGGCACACAAGTTATATTGTTGATAAGACCACTTATATTTAGAGGCACCATAAATCCATCTCTAATTATATGTTGCCTCTAATGCAACCATAAGTTAGTCGCTAAAGGATGTTTTTAGGTGCAACTTTTACATTTTTATTAAAACTATTAGGGGCAACTACACATTTTACAGTTTAAGATTTATGAATTAATACATATATATGCTATATTAATACTAAAAGTAAACAAACAAAATAATTTAATGAATCAATAAAAAGCTACTATATAGATAAAAAATAATTGTCATTTATATAAACACCTTAATCAACTAACATGTCTAGTTGGTTGTTCACAATTGTTACACTAAAAAGAAATTGGAAACTACAAGAGAGAAAAAAAAAGATATCTAATAGTTTGAATAGTGTCATTCCATTTTTCAATTGCCTCAGTCTTTGTTAGTGTCATGCTATTTTCTTCCTCATATTATTCTTCAATTGTTTGAATAGTTGGATTCCGCAAGCACCTGCAACACATGCATATAGTAAATATTAGTTTAATAACAAATATTAGTTTAACAAAGTTGTAATAACTTGTACATAAATTGGCTTAGCCGGTAGTAGTAGCACGCAATGGCACGACAACTTGCACCGTAAACAACTAAAAAGCATCGCAACCGCTGCAATAACACAAGATTAAGTACATGAACAACAATGATCGTGCAAAAACAAACATCAGCAAGTCAGCAGCACAAACCTTTCCAGATTGACTAAAAATACTTATTTAACAGCATCAAAGCCACAACTAGAAGG
Organism: Beta vulgaris subsp. vulgaris; assembly: GCF_026745355.1. Classification (NCBI taxonomy): domain Eukaryota; kingdom Viridiplantae; phylum Streptophyta; class Magnoliopsida; order Caryophyllales; family Amaranthaceae; genus Beta; species Beta vulgaris. The sequence goes on from NC_079204.1 coordinate 28,092,888, forward strand.
ATTCAGGTAGCAATTTTATTCACCATTATTTACAACCGTTATAGTAACTATAAATATCTATTCATGATATCTTGAATTTTGAACTTCATTAAAATAATTAGAAACTTACATGAAAACCACCTTATTTTCCTTAATTTGACAGCTCCAATATGACACCATGAACACATAACTACACCAAAAGATTGAAAAAAAGAAAAAACATTTGTTACCCAAAGATAAGATCAAAAAAATTTAACATCATAAATGCATATAAGATAAGCATAACTCTATACCACTTAATCTAACAGTGGAAACCTGTTTTTATACTCTATACCAAAACCACACAGCAAAATTAGAGAACTAAAGTCAACTGAGAGGTACTTACTTTTAGGGAAATTCATGACTCACTGCTTGATGGACTTGATTAGTTTGGCCCTTCCGCTTCTGGATTTCTGTTACTTATGACACAAAATATGGCATCTAGTGAATCAAAGATTCTTCAATAAAGCTTACCTTATCTAACATCCAAGCACTTTGATTTTTCAATTGATTTAATGAACATATAATTCTAGTTCAGTAAGGCTAATCAAATATAATAGTAAACAAACTTCTCCAGTAACTGTAATAGGCATATTGATATGTAGTTCCTAATATCACTTTTTTATTTTTTATTTATTTTATGTCATATGTGTCTTCTTGCAACTAAATTTATCTTTTTAAATAGTCTTCTGGCTCTTGGTAAGGCAAATATTTCCCTTATCACTACTTCCAGCATTACTGATCATGGCCATGCCTGCTGTTCCGTAGGATTATGCCATAATGGAGTGTTTTAAGCTATTTCTCCTTTGGCACTGTAGTGTTTACTGACTAAACTTTTGGATGGTGATCCTGGGTTCATGTTCAATCAAGAAATGCTGCATATAGAACCAGTATTATGGATATTGGTTATAAACACCTCCAAGGATATAAAGCATATTCTAAACTGTGATATATATATATATATATATTTCTTGGTAATTTTGTTACTGCTAATTGCACATAAAATTTTGAGCCTAAACAGAGTAGATTCTACTTATGCAGGGTCATTTTCAATCAAGAATTGTGATAAGAAGCACTGAAATTGGTATAGTTTTTGAACAAAACTTTTGGACTCTCAACGAGTTCCTTAGTGATATATACTATTAGTTTGTAGTTGAGCATTTGATATTACTATACTCCTTTTTCTAGGCTAAGATTAGTGCTTTCCTGGGGAATTAGTGATGATGGTGAATAAGTCTGATTGGAATAGTGAATGCTTTTGGAAAGGAACATCTTAACTCTTGCGAGGCTTTAGTCTAAGAACGCCATTGTTTAACCCAATTAAGCTCAACTAACAAATCAAAATTTCAACCCAACTAAGAATCATACTTCACAACAATCACAATTCACAACTAACAATCAAAATTCAGCCCAACATTCAAAATTCCAACAATTTCAAATCTTCAATAGTTAAGCAAATTAAAGAAACTTTACTAGTTACCTGAACAACTGTGATTCTTTCTGTGAACTGCCTGTCGAAATCGGACTAACTGAGGCTCGGAGAACTCGGCCGATTTATTCAAAGTTCAAACTGCCATTAGAGAGGATTAGAGGAAAGAGAAAGAAAGTTAACCCCAATTCTAAAGGCCTAAACGGCTAAATCCTAAGAAAATTAAGGAATCATTGACGAAATTACACAAACTCAGTAACTCACCATTTTCTGATTTTCTCTGAGACTCCGACGACGCGACGACCAACGGCGACGACTGAGAGGAGGCGACCACTAAGAGGAAGTGAAAAGCCGACGACTGAGAAGATGCGACGACCGACGACTGAGAAGAAGCGACGAACATACGACCGACGAGCCAACGACGGATAGGAGGCGACGAGTGAGTGAGTTTGTTTAGGGTTGAGAGAATGAATATGTCAAATGAAAACGGCGAGGGTTTGTTTAGGTTTTGTTTTATTTTTTTGATTTTTTTTAAAAAAAAAAAACACGGGTAGCATGTCAAATGAAAACGGCGAGGGTTTGTTAATCACATTCTTGTATTTGTTCGGGAAAAAATGAGCTCCATGTCGGGTCTTGGCCATGTGTTTTTCGGGTTCGGTCAAAAAATATTGCAACAAATAAGTGTTGTCGGCACTTTCGCAATTGCCTCGAAAAAAACAGTTGTACTTCATTAAAACGTGTATGAAAGTGACATCGATAAATGTGTATTTTATTACTGATATAATATATTCAATAATTTGGAATAAGACAAATTTATATAAGTCGATATTCAAACTTTTAGTTGTATGCAGATCATATCATGTTTGGTTTAAAAAGGACGTCCCATATCATTATAAATTCTTATAAACTTGCTCGAAAGACGAGTTAGACATTTTTAAAAAACCGGTTAGATTAATGTATGTCTTACTTTAACTATAAGGCTTACTATAACTATACTAGTCATTGAGGCTATATGAATCTGAAAACTATAAAAAATATAATCGACGAAAATAAGTTAATATTATATCAAATGAAGGTATCTTTGTGGGACAATTAAGTAATTGAAAATAACTTTACTCAATTTAAAGTAAGATTAAGTTGTATCCATGTTGATTTTAAAACATAATATTTGAGTGAACCAAATTGATATTGGATTACAACGAATCTCAAACTACGACAAATAATTTCATAAAGTAACTCTGCAGTCTTAAAGAATGTGAAAACCAAATGGGATAAACTTGTCACTAAGATTAAACTAGTCATGGTATTAACAAAGACGGTTTGTTCTCTTCTTAATATTGGGACTGGACCGATGTCTAGTTTTAAATTAAAAATATGCAATCTCTTACAAGACTAACTGATGAAGATAACATTGCTCCATGCCTCCATTATGATATCGAAAATAATATTGAAGTTAAACAAGCTAGTACCATGTTATTAGATATTGTATCAATATGAAACGATAACCTAAATCAAGATAAGAACGCTCTAATATAGTTAATCGTTTTCAAATTACATTTATTTTGAAATTCGAATATCTAACATAACTGAAATAAGTTGATATTGGATTATATAATATATCAATGTAAGCTGACAAGGTAATTGAAAATCACAATGATCTATCCAAGTGAACCTTGATTAAGCTTTATCTATTGCAAATACAAAACATATTATTACTAAAGCAAAACAAGTTGATTAGTTGAGTTGTTATTAACTTATTCGATTAGATGTAATATATGTGAATACATCTAAACACATAAAAAAGTTGAAACAATTTGTTATTGCACAAGGCTAATGTATGTATATGCTAATATTGGATTAGATCAATTTATTGATAAAAGTCAATAAGCTAATTGGTGTATATGGTTTACATGAACCATTTAAGATACTTTGTATTTTGTTTACTTGGACCGTTTATGTTAAAGGTACTTTGTACTACAATTCGAACGCACATTTTATGTCATAAATATCTGTGATTACATATTTGTAAAAATTATTGCAATTGGATATTAATATTATAATCATTAAGACAATTCAAACAAGACCCACATGACTCTATTTACTTTTATATGTTGATCAATATATAGAAGATTATCTCTGCATGTGAATAGTGTCAATAACTCAAATGCACTAAAAATTATGGGACGAAGAGAGTAATAATATTCAGTTTAGATAAGAAAAAATCAAATCGAATCACATCGGATTCGACTAATTATAACTTTAAAACCAACGAAGTATAATAAGAAGAATTCATATTAGATCAGGAAAATTTATATCATATAAGAAAATTTACACCAACCCAATTGTTAGTTGCAGAGGATCGCCACTGTTAATAGCGAATCGTAAACAGATCAGATTATCCAAATAAAACTCAAATATGAACCCACATCCTGTATAACATAATGTAAATTGAATATAATCCAGAAAATTCGAAGTAGTCAACACCAAAATTCGAACTAACTCGAAGCAGAATTTTACCCCAAACCCCTCAAAATTCAAAGCCCCAAACCCACATAATTTAAGATCCCAAATTTCGAACTTAATCCAGAAAATTCGAAGATAAAAAAAAGTTGAGATGCACCAAACTGGAGAAAAAGAACTTACCGAAATCGCAATGAAGGAGACGGTGAAGTGAGAGAGATGAAGGGCAACGAAGAGAGGAGTGAAGGTGAGGTGAGAGAAAGAGATTGAAAGAGAGAATAGTGTCGGTGTGAGGGTGAGTATTTTGATATGTATGTGAGGTGAGAGAAAGCGAGTGAAAATGTGAGGTAATGAGGTGTATCCCGCTATGAGTGTCGTAGATTTAGAGGTTTCAATTCAAATCAATCAAGTATGGACTTCTAGATTCATAATCCCTTGCTAAACCTAGTAGTCATAATCCAATTTAGACCTAATTTTAGGTTGATTACTCCTATCCTTATGAATATTGGAAATCAAATGTCACAATCAATCAATTAACTCTTATCAAGTACTCATCATGCAATCATTGCAATACTTTGACTTTTTTTACTTCCTCTAGCAAAGGAAGTTACTCACTCATGGCTAAAATTCATATTCAAAAGAGAATATCCTAGGATTAACCTAGAAATTGAGCTGAACAAGCAAAAGAACGATTAAACTAGCAATTAATGGAAATTGAAAGCTAGAGCATGAAATTGAAACTAAATCTAACATGAATTGAGGAAACTAAAAGCAAAACATGAATTAAAAGACAAGTAATTGAAAGAACAAAGAAAAAATGAACTAAAGCATGAAATCAAAGGGAAAGCTTTAAAAGATGAGACAAGAGTGAGAAATTCTTATTAAAAGGGAATAAGGGAAATAAAAGAATAAAAACAAAAAATAAAATGAAAAAGAGAAATAAGAAGTAAAAGAAAAAGAAAAAGAAATTACGGAAAACAAAGCCACGTCATTTAGCTTGCTCTCTATTAGAGATGGTTGTTTACCCTGGACCCTGTCCAAACCCTACCCTACCCTACCTTACCCTAATTTAAGGGTATGGGTCTTGATTTTTTTTCCCTATGGGTATGAGTTATGACTATGGGTAGGGTATGGGTCAAATAGCTATCGGGTAGAGTAAGGGTAAGGGTCCACTCCTCTCATACCCAGACCCTACCAAAACCTTACCCACATACTCAGTTAAAAAATTATATATGTATTTTTTTAAAATTTTTCAATATATAGGAAGAAGATCATGTGAAAATCGTGAAAACTATGAAAAGCAAATTAAAAGGTGTACATATGATGTTCAAAGAGGAATTTGTTTTTCATTAATGATTTTGTCGTAAATATTAACAACTTTATTTCGAAAAGATACACCTTCAATTGTAACATTTACCATTTAATTTCAAAATATATCATTTTTAGTTCTAATATAAACTATATATGAAAAACTCTAAACTTCTAATCTTCTATATACTTTCGTAGAAACAAAATTTGCCGCTCTACTTTCTCAATTCTCAATCTAACTCTCACTTTTCGATCGTAGTTTTGCAAAAAATCTATATAGAAATGATGTTTTGTGATGTATATTGAAGGTTTATTATATTTCGGAAAAAAATTACACTATACTCATTAAGGACCTTAGACCCTACCCATACCCTATCGAACCCTATGGGTACGGGTAATGATGATTGCATAAATTTTGAATGAGTTATCTAAATATATATCTTTAGTAATGATTGCATAAAGTTTCTTAGAAACAATATATCGAACATATCTGGGTCAAAAACTATGGATACGTTCTCTTTGCCTGATCTAATCTGATAAGAGCTGAAATTATTAGAGGCCTTTAATAATATTTGACCGTCATTTAAATAAATTTTAAAAAAAACAAGCGGGAGTTTTTTTTTTGGTGAAAACAAGCGGGAGTTTAAGCGTTGTTTTTTTTTTGTGAAAAGAGTTTAAGCGCCTTATTTTCACTAACTTTTTAGAACTCCTTTCTTTCCCTCATCATCCACTCTCAGCTCATCCGGTTCCCCTCTCTCTCCTCTCTGTTCCTCGTCTCTCTCAATCTCTATCTCAACTCACCTCCTTTTTTCTCTCTCATCTCCAAGCAGCGACGAACGTCGTTCCTCCTGTAAGTTTTTAAATTTTGTAATTTCGTTCGATTTGTTTGTTGTTTATTTTATGGGGATTTTATTGGTTTGAATTCTTGATTTTCAGGCTTTTCGTTTGAATTTCTGTTTGTTTGTTGTACAAATTTATTCGATTTATAGGTTTTCGTTTTGCTTCGATTTTACAGGGGTTTGGGGCTTTTCGTTTGAATTTAGGGTTTAATATTCCAGATCTGGGGAATTCGAATTTTTTTTAGAAGTTTGGGGAATTCTATTGAATTTATTTGGATTTTTAGATTTCGTTCAATGATTCGAGTTTCTTGAGTTCAAATTTTGTTTTGGGTTCTAAATTTCTTTCGAAAATTTGCTGTAATTACGATCCATTGTCAATAGTCAAATTAAATTACATAGATTATGTATCATCTTCAACTCCTACTTTGATCTTTTTCATTGTTTGCACAGGGTCATATGCTAGAAAAGCCTTCAAAGCATGTAATCTACAGAGTTAATTTGGTTGATATGATTGTTTCCTGCCAAAAAATGCTGGATCGCTGCCAGTTCCCTCCTTCCAATTTTTCTGGTGTGGGGATTGTGAGGGCCGATTTTTCCAGTTACTCTGCTGAGAGAAACTATATGAGTTAATGGGACCAAAAGTGTTATGGAGATATATCAAGTTGCAGACTTTTCTAATGATCTGGTTGACTGATTGTTGCCATGGTATACAGAGAGGAGCTACGAATTGAATCTCGTTTTTGTGGCCGTTGGTTGAATGTTGTTAGACTATAGGGAATTAAATCTCATTTTTAAGTACTTCCCCTTGGTCTCTTTGTTATATCCTTTAGTACTTATCAAAAGAAAGAAAGATTATAAAATTAGGTGGACATTGTGACTTGTGAAGACTTCCTCCTGTCCTGGTATTCCTTTATAATCTTTTTAAACCAAAATAGCACTTACTTTTAGGGAAATTGATGACTCACTGCTTGATGGACTTGATTAGTTTGGCCCTTCCGTTCTGGATTTCTGTTACTTATGACACAAAATATGGCATCTAGTGAATCAAAGATTCTTCAATAAAGCTTACCTTATCTAACATCCAAGCACTTTGATTTTTCAATTGATTTAATGAACATATAATTCTAGTTCAATAAGGCTAATCAAATATAATAGTAAACAAACTTCTCCAGTAACTGTAATAGGCATATTGATATGTAGCTCCTAATATCACTTTTTTTTTTTTATTTATTTTATGTCATATGTGTCTTCTTGCAACTAAATTTATCTTTTTAAATAGTCTTCTGGCTCTTGGTAAGGCAAATATTTCCCTTATCACTACTTCCAGCATTACTGATCATGGCCATGCCTGTTGTTCCGTAGGATTATGCCATCATGGAGTGTTTTAAGCTATTTCTCCTTTGGCACTGTAGTGTTTACTGACTAAACTTTTGGATGGTGATCCTGGTTCATGTTCAATCAAGAAATGCTGCAAATAGAACCAGTATTATGGATATTGGCTATAAACACCTCCAAGGATATAAAGCATATTCTAAACTGTGATATATATATTACTTGGTAATTTTTTTACTACTAATTGCACATAAAATTTCAAGCCTAAACAGAGTAGATTCTACTTATGCAGGGTCATTTTCAATCAAGAATTGTGATAAGAAGCACTGAAATTGGTATAGTTTTTGAACAGAACTTTTGGACTCTCAACGAGTTCCTTAGTGATATATACTATACTAGTTTGTAGTTGAGCATTTGATATTACTATACTCCTTTTTCTAGGCTAAGATTATTGCTATCCTGGGGAATTAGTGATGATGGTGAATAAGTCTGATTGGAATAGTGAATGTTTTGGAAAGGAACATCTTAACTCTTTGTTCTAGGCTAAGATGGTCACAAACCATAATGATACCCCAGAATTCACATATTATAGAGAACTCCTGTCGTTTTGAACAATTTTGGCTTGTATGCGAGGTCAAAGAAGAGTTGTCTAGGCTAGAGTAAGTTGCTGATTGCTGCTGCTGAACAAAGCTAATTGTGGGTAGCGATGATCATCATCCAGTTGCTTTTTCCTAAACACTCACTTATATACAAGATATTGGCAGCAGTTCTGTTGATTTAACAGTGCATAATTATTAGTGTTGGGCATTGTTGACTCCACATTTTCTTCTTCATGCTCTTGAGTTCTTGTTGCTTGCTCTGCTATTCTTGCTGATTTAACAGGCCAAAGTGAGCCATAAGAATGGATCTTAGGCTGGTTCATCGGGATTTTAGAGCAAAAAATTTCTGAGAAGATAACTGAAAGTACGAGCATGGAGATAATCTATGTTGAAGTTTTAAGTCCTTGCTGTTTGCAATCCTTGTGGGTGTTCTCCTCCGCTCTTTGGTTGTGTTTTCATGACTATAAGATCAGTTAATGTATTTAAGTGTGCTTTTGCTATCTTCATAATAGTGTTGTTGGACAGCAGAGAACATCTTTTAACTGTTGCTGAGAGCATATTATGCAGCAGTTATTAACTACTTTAATGGAGTCATTTTTTCTTTGGACAGCAGAGAACATCTTTTAACTGTTGCAAAGAACATACTTTAATACAGTTTAATGAGTTCCACCAACCAATTAGGAAAGATTACTTATGTCATTATTCTGTTTTTTTTTTTCAAGGTTCAAGATGATGGTGAAGGAAAAACCAAGGATCCATCAAATTAATACAACTCGTAAAGCTATTAATGATTTGAAAAGGCCTTGTAAAAGATATATTTCTTTTGTTATGGTTTTTTTTGTAAGGTTTAAGGAAGTCGATAGTAGACATTATCTAATTGACTTATTTTATTTGTGATGAAACATAATATTTTAGTGTATTTAATCATTAATTTTATTATATACTAGTCATTTCTACCTAAATATTTTTTATTGAATCGCTTAATTATAATATATTATATTTGATCCATATCCAATCAAATAGTAATTATTATTATAATTATTATTGATTATAAACTCATGCATTCTACTGTTTGTAGATGTATTTTCTAGGTTAAAATCTCGACACTTTTTCGTGTTGAGAGCTCTTTTGGCTCCAAAAATTTATTTGTGGAGGTAAAATAATCTTGACGCTGGAATGTGTTTAGAGCACATTTCGAGACGCATAAAAGCGTCGAGAAACTCAACACAAAATAGTGTCACAAGTCATAACTAGACGCGGCTTTGCGTTGAGAATATCAACGCATGAAAGCGTCGAGAATTCTCCACGCGTGAAATCTCGACGCTTTTACATTGCGTTGAGAATCAATTTCTCAACACTTTTTTCCGTCAAGAATATTGAGGAAAAGCGTTGAGAAAAACTCTTTTTCTAGTAGTGATTGACATATCGGACTTGAATTACGGGCTAATCGAGTTTAGATGCTCACAAGTAGCTCATGTTCGACTCAGTTAAATTATTCAAAGTTCAGCTCAAGTTCACTTGACTTAAATGTAGAACGAGTGGAGTCAAGCAAGACCCAACTCAACTTGATTAACTCATGAGGAGCTCGATAATTATCTTATTAATTTTTTAGTTATGATTTTTTAAAAAGTAGTTATAATTGAGATATTTTTTCTCATACCTTTTTTATAAAAGAAACATACACTAACTAGTCATGAATGCTGAAAACCTAAACCAAATATTATATTGCTTTTGATCCAAATAACCAAAATAAATACGCAAGGGGTGGATTCTCATAAAGAAAATGAAAATAGGTCAGGTTTTAGGACTGGCCCTCACAGGTCGAACCAAGTTCAAGTCATGTCAGAATCAGGTTGACCCAGCGGTCAGATCTGTTTCTGACACCACTACGGTCAGGTTTGGGTAATCTCAGGTTAGGTTTCGATCATGTTTAGAGACTGACCCTCATAGGTCGAGCCAGGTTCAAATCAGGTCAATATCAGGTTGACCTAGCAGTCAGATCTGTTTTTGACACCACTAACGACAATTCAATTGACACTAAAAAATATCTTTAGATGCAACAATAATCTATGTGATGCTGAAAAAAATGGCTATCGAGACAACTAAATTCATGTGACGTTAAATATATGGCTTTATAGACAACTAACTACAGTTGATGCTGAAAAAATGGCTTTAGAGACAACTAAATTCATGTGACGCTAAATACATGGCTTTAGAGACAACTAACTACAGTTGATGCTGAAAAAATGGCTTTAGAGACAACTAAATTCATGAGACGCTAAATACATGGCTTTAGAGACAGCTAACTACAGTTGATGCTGAAAAAAATAGCTTTTGAGACAACTAAAGTCATGTGACGCTAAATACATGGCTTTAGAGACAACTAACTACAGTGATGCTAAAAAAAATGGCTTTAGAGACAATTAAATTCATGTGATGCTAAAAATATGGATTTAGAGACAACCAATATTCATGTGATGCTAAAAACATGGTTTTAGAGGCAACCAACATTCGTCTGATGCTAAAATGTATCTTTAGAGGCACCAGAATATACATGACACTAAAAACCATATAATTAGAGGCAACCATGTTTATGTGATGGTAAAAGGGGGTTTTAGAGGCAAGTCGGCCAAATGATGTGCCTCTATAGCCAATTTTTTTTGTAGTACATACAATATTGCTCGTACTAACATGATTCTAAAAGCAAATACTTTCTATAATATGATTTAAAACTCACAATCGAATTGCCTAATAATATAGATACAAATAAAAAAATGTAATTCTGCATTAATACTATCATATATGTATTACAAACCACTATAATAATAAAGATACAATAAAAAAATTCAATCTAGAACAATTCCATCTGAAAACAATGTCGTTCATTATAAGTAATTATATATCTGGGTACAATTCCTGTTCCATTTGAAAATATTAAGGTCGAGTTTTCCAATGACTCGAGGGAGACGACTTCGAGAAGAACGATTTCCAGATCTGAAAATGAAAATAAGAATTTCAGAACTAAAGGTCAAAAGAAAATTCGAAATTTGAAAATAAACCCTAAAAATGCCAAAAAAAAGTAAGCAAAAAAATCAGATATTAAAAATAAAAATAAAAACGAAAGGCTATTATTTTCAATTGCATGAACTATGTCCGTTTTTATTTTTCAAATGCAAAAAAAGTAAAAAAAAAATCAGATATAAAATATTTTATTTTTCAGATCTGAAATGTAAAAACGAATTTTCAGATTTGAAAACTAAAATAGAAATCATATCCAAAAATGAAAAAACAAAATTGAAGACGCTGATGAACGAAATTTAAAAATCGAAAGAATTCAAACCTGTCAAAGTGCTGATGCAGGTTCGCCGCTGATCAATGTCTTTCGTTTGTTCTCTCGCCGGAAAACGGAAAAGGTATTACTCATAAATGTCTTTCGTTCGTTCGCTGAAGGTCTTTCGTTTGTTCGCTCGCCGGAAAACGGAAAAGGTATTACTCATAAAAAAAATCAGATTTTAGTGGATGCGAACTTGAGAACTTGAATTGATGTGAACTTGAGAAGATACGATTTGTTCGAATTTTGATGTAGTTGGTGGTGTTTTGGGGGGATATGAATGAAATGAAAGGAAGAGGTGTTCGAATTGAAGAACTAGGGAATTGGAGAGAGATAGTGGGGTGGGGTTTGAAGTGAAACTATGAATGAAATGAAAGGAACGACTGAGAGGGTATGTTGGGTTTGAAAGGAAGAGGTGCAAAGGGAGTTAATATGGGATTTATGGGAAGCCCATCTGCGTCGCACGTGGAGACCACTCGACGCACTTAGCCCATTCATGAGTGCAGTATTTCAAGTGCTTTGCGTCGGATGGGCCAGGGGGTCCGACACAAATCAACCTTTTGCAACGCACCATAATAACGTGCGACGTAGATAGGGCCTTAAATTTTGTCCCTGGATGTAGCAATGTGCGTCGGATGGATCTCAGGGTCCGACGCACATCCTTAATATGCGTCGCACTTCATGAGGATCCGACGCATATGGCACTTATTTTTGCGTCGCACTCTGGTTCCCGTGCGACGCAAATTAGATTTTTGCGTCATTTTCATTTTAGTGCGACGCACTTGGTGGGACACAAATCGTCCTTTTTCTACTAGTGCGGTGAGGAGATCAAAAGGAGGAGAGGAAGACAGATTTGTGGGCTGAAAGAGCACGAGAGTAGGAGGCATTTGTGGGGTGGTAGAAGTGAACGAATTTGTGGGGGCAGGTGAGGGAGCATAAGAGGGCATAATATTATCATCAAAATCAGGATGAACAGTGATGTCACTAGGCACCAGGCTACTAGGATCAATATTCACATCATCAGGTCATAAAAAAGGATACACTTCCTCAAAAAATTTGACATCACGAGAAATAAAAAATTCCTTTGTATCAAGATCAAATAACCTCTTACCTTTCTTGCGAAAAGGATAAGCAACAAACACACACTTCCTACTACAACTAGCAAATTAGTCCCCTTCAGTCTTATGATTGTGAGCAAAACAAAGACAATCAAAAGTACGAATAGCATCATAGTTAGGAGTAAAACCAAAGAGAATGTCAAAGGGAGATTTGTTGTGGAGGAGAGAAGAAGGAGTGCGATTGATTAAGTGAACAACAGCTAGAACACTCTCACCCCAAAAATAAATAGGAAGATGAGCTTGAAACCGTAAAGCACGACCAACATTAAGAATATGCTTATGTTCTACACGGCCATTTTGTTGGGGGTAGCAACACAAGAAGTTTGAAATATGATGCCAGAGGATGCAAAGAAATCAAGTAAACAATTAAATTCAGTGTCATTGTCACTTTGAACAGCTTTAATGGTTTGAGAGAATTGCCGATCAACCATAGCAACAAAGTTCATGAACATGGTAAAAACCTCAGTCTTATCAGCCATTAAATAAACCCAAATAGCTCTAGAAAAATCATCCACAATAGTCAAGAAATAGCGGGCCCCACAAGAAGAAACATGTCTGTAGGGACCCCATAAATCACAATGAATCTTTTCAATATCCTACTAGCTTTAGTGTCACTCAAAGGAAACTTATCTCTATAATGTTTAGCACGAAAACAAATTTCACATGCTTTATTCAAACTACCCTTATGACTACACAAAGGAGGAAGTAACTTCACCACTTTCTCCAAGGGATGACCCATACGACGATGGCACAACTCAAAGTCCTTAGACAGTCCATGAACAGAAACCAAAGGTAAATCAGCTTCACTGGTGAAGTAGTAAAGTCCATCCTCTCTACGACCCGTTGCAATCAGCGTGCTCATGTGGTCCTATATAGCACACATAGAAGAGTTAAATTGAACAAAACACTACAAATCATTAGTCAGTTGTGCAACAGAAAGTAAACTACAACAAAACTGAGGAACTAAAAGAGCATTAGTAAGAGTGATAGAAGGAGACAACCGAACCAATCCCTTTGCAGTGGCAACTGCTGTGTTTCCATTAGGAAGACCAACCGAACATGGAGAGATGAATACCAAATCAAACATAAAAGAACGCTCACCAGTAACATGATGAGTAGCACCATTGTCAATTATCCATGAAGAAGAAGAGAACTCACCACTTAACCTGTCATCCGAAATTTTGGTGGAGCCAAAAATCCCGGCAAGAGCCTTCCACTGCTCTAGAGTGAAGAGCGAGCTAGAAGGCGAGGAGGCATGAGAGACCTGGGAGGAAGCTACCCCAACCACGGCAGGAGCATGTGCTGCCACGGACCCACGGCCACGGCCAGCAGAAGGTTTGGCGGAGTGAACCTTGGGGTCCGAACCCTCAGGATACCCAATAAGTTCGTAGTACTTAGAGATCTCATGGCCCGGTTTTTTACAATGAGAACAAACATGGAGAGTCCAACAACGAGTAACATTGTGACCCACCTTATGACAGTGGGTGCACGTGGGGCGATCCGTGGAGCCCCGACCACGAGCAACAGATCCGGCAGAAGCAGGCGGGCCATGCACTACAAACCCAAGCACCTCAGCGGGCTTGACTTCGGTGGAAGGCTTGACCGTGCGAACTCGTTCCTTTAGAACAACGAGTTGATACGAACGATCAAGTGAATGCAATGGATCACTTGACAAAAGTTATGTGCAAAGACGACCATAAAAATCAGAATATAAACCCATCAGAAAATCATGAAGACGTTGTTTTTCACATCGTTCGGCATGAAGGGAACTAGTCGAGCATGGGGAGGCACTGGTGCACGAGATTAAGGGTTCATGTTTGAAGAGTTCATGCCATAAAACATTCAATTTACCATAATACGTGGAAACACTCATGTTCTTGGTTTGTTCACATTTAGCAATAGCTGATTTTAATTGGTGAATCCTAGGGCCATTAATTGTAGCAAATCTAATTTTTAAATGACTTCATAGTTGACATGCTTCGCGAAATTTGCTTAACGTACCTTTAACGTCAACATCAATAGTGTTGAGGAGCCAAGAAACAACATATCATTTACCATCACCCAGTCGACGTTGGTGAAGGGGGTAATCGGACCACGCAACGAGTCGTCGATGAAGCAGAATTTCTGGCGAGCCTCGAGTGCGAGTTGGACGTCACTCGCCCAGTCATCATAGTTGTCGAAACGCAGGCGAGTCGGAGTTATGAAGTCTCCGGCACGGTCGCAGGTGCCGAGAAAAAATGGATTAGTAATATCAATCCGGGAAACATAAGATTCCAGCGGTTTGTCGGAGTTGTCGCCGGCCATGAGAAAAAAAAAATAGAGAGAAAAAAGATCATTACGGCTCCGATACCATGTAAAGAAGTGTTTAGGGTTTAATTGCTTGCCTTTTCTATTGATATCAAACACACACACACACACACACACACAAATATATATATATATATATATATATATATATATATATATATATAGATATAGTACATCAAAGTAGGAAACCATATTAACAACACAAAGTCTTAAAAAAGACGATCTCACGTTAGTCTTAACGTGAGACATGACCAGCCCAAGAGATATATATTTTTAGAATACGGATCGCGTCTCACAAATTCGCACGATAATATTTTGGCGAATTAGTTAATATTTTTGGCGAATTGGTTAAGAATTTTAGCACAATAGTTTACAGCTGGTAATCTTTATGCAGACTTCCATTGTTTTTTAGTTAACATATTCAATACATTAGTTAGTGTTGTTCTATAATTAGTCAAGGTTAATTGAGCATTATTTTGGTTTTTAATATAAATGAAACAATTTTTTTTGGAAATCTAAAATGTCAAATACAAAAGACAACCTGAAAAAATAACTTAAAACAACCTAGCATTTGGAGTAATTATTATACCAATTTTAGTTTGGTTCTTGGAATTTATTTTTTTTGGTCTTCTCAAAATGACTTTTCTTTCTTGCACTTCTTCTCTTTGTTTTTGAAACATGCAGGTATAAAATAACCAATGTAGTTGTACTTGATGAGCGTCGTTCTTCTACGATTGATTTTGTAGTTAAGACTTTATTTATGATTGCAAGAGCATTTTTGTAAACTTCTTGGAGTGCCTTTCTTGCATCTTCATTATCTTGACTTTTGAGAATGAGATTGTAAAACTAATTTTCTCGCGGTTTCATATCGCCATGTGGTCACATTGATTTATCTATTCATTTCTCTTTTCCACACTTTCCTCTTTACATATCTAATCCACCTTTTGCACATATACTCATGTAGTATTTTGTGATTGAACGCATGTGCATGATTCCCAAGGCATAAGATACAACAATTCTAGCAGCATAACTATTACTTCATATTATTTAACTATTACAAATAAATTAATAACTAATAACATTTTGTCGTAACGGGCAAAATGACAGTTCCCATTGGGTGGATTATTCCTGCCCCAAATCCAATGATGGGATGGTTGACTGGGGCCAAGTCATTCTCATCGAACTTCAATCTTGACAAACAATCCGTACTGATGATATCAGTTGAACTCCCCGTATCAATCAAAATTCGTCTTACTCTGAGGTTTGCTATTTTCATCTCCACCACCAACGGGTCGTCATGGGGGGTTCTTATCTTCCCGCGATCCAGCTCGCTGACAATAATCTTATAGGGAAAGGGTCAAATCTGCCTGATTGGTAAGCATTATCTGGTTGAGTTCCCGTAAGTAATTTTTATGGTCGCGGTTGGTGGGACCTCCTGCTGCGAAACCTCCAGATATCACAAGCACTACATATTCGTCAGTGCTCGTTGAAGTTGAAGATATTGTATTTTTTTAATGTAACATTTTAGATTCAATTGTAGATTCAAGTGTTTGTTTAAATTCCTGTAACAGATTAATAATCAAAATTAATGGAATTGTTGTTTTAAACTTTTCTGAGTTAAGGTTTGTTGTTATGCATTCGTTGATTCTTGCATAAGTCATATTAAATGGCCAACAAAATACAGTATTTATGAGAATTAATAAAATTACATAACAAGATTTATCGACGCTTTTAAGCGTCGGTAAAAAAATAATATCAATGTCAATTTAAATCTCAGCCATAGGGTGGGAATTATAGTATATCTATGAAGAGTCATGAAAAGAAAAATTGTACAATAGCCAACAATAAAAGTACTTACTTTAATTGATAAAACTTGGGACCTTAACATTCCAATAGACGAAATGCAATTGCAAACCATTTCCAGTTCTTTTTTATTTCTTCCTTCATTATTGAAAGCAACTGTTGAGTCATGTAGTATTTTGATGATTGTAAACAAATGATGATTATCTAACTAACATGTGTGTTTGAGATGTGCATATTACATTAACATGAAACAAGTCATCAAAGGTTGAATATATCACATTATGAAGGTATTCCAACAAGTGAAGTTCCTAAAAGAGTTCCTATAAGGAACACAAATAGAGCGGTTCCTAGGTACATCCTATGAGGAACATTGAATATGAAGTTCTGGAGCAGTTCCTGAGTGGGAGCAGCAATATAACGTTTCAGAGTTGAAACAAGAAGTTCCTGAGCAGGAACTATGAGTGCGAAGTTTCTTAAAGGAACTAGCACACTGAAGTTCCAAAGGTGGAGCATCAACATGCGGTTCTTGAGTTGGAGCAGCATGGAGCATGAAGGCAGAAAATATGAGTTTATTTTCTAGGATTCATGTAAGTATGTGGAAACATAAAAGGTAAAGGAACAAGGTCTAAAGGAACTCGTAAGGATAAAGGAACTCGTGGAACTTAGAGTCAAAAGTATTTAAGAGTCAATAAATCTGATGCATATTATTATCTTTATCTATAAGAATTTATTTAGAGTTTATTTCTTAATAAATCTCTACTTGGTTAATTATTTATAAATAATATGCATTAGTTGTTTTAGGATAAGTTTTAGTTTTAAAATAAAAGATAAGTTTTTTAATAAAATTGGTTTCTTTAGGAATCTGATTTTAATTAATTTAATTTTATCTTTTCAGTTTTTGAAAAATAAAAAGCCTAGATTTATAATACGTATGATGAGTGTTGTTAAAGAAATTGTTTGTCTGTTCCTCTCTAAAGGAACAGACGTGGTAGTCTATTACACTTATGAGTTAAAGGAACTAGACTTAGGATGAAGCATTATAACGGTTCATTAATGTCAGTTGAGTAAATTACGCCTATATTCTAGGTAACTGTTTTATTTAAGGAAAAATCTGATTTTATGGAAAATCTTTTTAAGGAAAAGATTTTATTTTTCAAAAGATAATAAAAATATTATTCGGTTTTACGGAAAAAATTTAAAGATAATATTTTTATTAAAATGATTTAATTTCATATTTAATAATTAATATGTTTTTGATTAAATCAGATTTTCAAATTAATGCTCAAAGTGGTTGCTAAAATTTAGGAAGCAGTAACTTAATTTTCTCCCACGTTTAACAGTGATCATAGAGATCATGGGATGTGTTAATGAACGTGTTCCTTAAGGGAAGGAACATCATGGGATAATGGTTTAACCACTAACACATGATTCATCCCACGTTCATTCTAAAAGACTGCTATAAATATACAAGTTCAATTGAGTTTCAAATTGTCTGAGTGTGTCTTTCCATAGTGTTAGACTTATGTCATTCCATAAGTTTGGCTTAAGGAATAGCGTTACAAAAGAATTATATTTTCTATTCCTTGTTTGAGTTAGTTCCTTTGAGTTTCAAGTTCCTACGAGTGCCATGTTCCTTTACAGTTATTCAGTTTCTATATACTAGAGTTAAACCAAATTATCAAGCGTCTGTATTTGAGTTTGGGGTTAAAGGGTTTGAGTGAACTCTTGTAATGGGAACTTGGTAAAGGGTTTGAGTAATTCTTGTATCAAGTTCAGTTAGGAACTTGAGTAAGTTCGAGTTAGGAACTTGAGTAAGTTCTTGTTGTGTATGCGTAGACTTAGGGTGAAGTCTATCTAGGGGTGAAGGGTTTGAGTAAACCTTTTGTAAAAGAGTTGTGGGAACTCTTGAAAGACTTAGAGTTAAGTCTAGAGTATAGAGTGAAGATTGTGAGAGAGTTGGAGTTCGGAGTGGAACTTGTGTATGTAATAGGTTGAATCATAGGAGATTTCCTATTATAGTGAAGAGTTTAAATCCTAAGTAGGTCGTGGTTTTTCTTCTTGTATTGAGACAAGAAGTTTCCACGTAAAAATCTCTATTGCAATTTCAGTTCCTTATTGCTTATGTTTTAAATTTCGCATTATTTGGGCAATAAGTTCCACACTACAATTCACCCCCCCTCTTGTAGTGTTCCTAGTGAAATAACAGCAATGCTATCAGTTAATCTATGACTTCCACCATCGTCGTGAGACCCAAAACACCACCTTGCACCGTACCATCTTTCAGAAATCCGAACTCTATTGGTTGTCTCTCACTCCTCTCTACCTCTTACCTTTGTGGCCTAAACTCAAATTTCAAGGTTTTGCGAGTTCAAATTCTTCTTCGACAATGAAATTTGAAATGGTATCTTTGAAATATTTAATTTTGTTTGAACTAAAATCAAAGAGTTTATATGGTACAGAGTTTTATTGCGAATTAGGGCATGTTCTCCCCCATCTTATTTTCAGTTCAGTTCAATTCATCTTAGCTCAATTCAGTTCAGCTCAGTTTAGTTCAATTCAGCTCCATTCTTTTATAACCATTTTGTTAAATATTATTATTATGTTGGTCTAATTTATTTTACTAATTACTCTTATTATTATTATCATTTATTTTTATATCATTATTATTAAGTATTATTATTATTATTATTATTATTTTTATATATTATTTTGTGTTTGTTTATTATAGCTTTACTCATTATTATTACTATTATTAATAAAAGGAACATGGTTTAGGTCAAAAGCACAAATAAATCGATGTTTTTAGCCCATAAACCAATTAAATCGCATAAAAACGGTTTATGATGCAATTTTACGTTGTCCGATCCAATCATTATTTATAATACTAAATATTATTATATTATTGAATCTAATTATTAAAATAGTAGTTATTAATTTACTTGTTGGATATTATTGTTATTATATAATCATCATCAAGTATTAATATATTAATACAAATAATATAAAATAATTATTATTAATTATCATTATTATCATTTATTATTATGATCATTTATTATTATTATTAATATTATTTATTTATAACTATCAGTTAAAAATATTCAAAATACTATTATTATTATTCATTATTAATTATCCATTATTATTACTCATCATTATAATTATTATTTAATATTCATATTATTATTGTTTAAATATTATTTATATATTTATTACATTCAATTTGATTCAATTCAGTATAATTCAATTCAATTTAATTCAATCAAATTTAGTTCAGTTCAGTTCAGTTCAGCTCCAATCAATTTAGTTCAGTTCAACTGTTTTGTGCCGAAAAGAACATACCCTTAGTATGAAATTATAATATGTGTTTACTGTTTTGTCATTTTGTATGTTGTTGGGTATATTTGAGACTTTCAAGAGAAATAGCAAGGTTGTGTGAACTTTCCAGTTTCTTGTCAAAACAAATAATGACTTTTAGGGCCTATTCTTTTCGGCATAAAACAGCTGGACTGAACTGAACTGAACTGATCTGAACTGAACTGAACTGAACTGATCTGAACTGAACTGAAATGAATAGTGATATGTGAGAGTAAAAGTATTGTCAAGAACTGAACTGAACTGAACTGAACTGAATTGAACTGAACTGAACTGAAAATAAGCTGGGGAAAACAGGCCCTTAAATTTTACATTTTGGTTTTTTTTAGTTTGATATAAATGTTACATTTTCTAGTTGTTTCCTAATTTCTCAAACAAACTACTTACAATTGAATATCATCAAGAAATACATGATACCTTCACTTTTCGTGATAAGATTCCTCAAAGTCTTGAGCTTGGTTGTTTACAATATTTGCCAAATGTGTCTTCTTTCTCTTTATTTCCTAAATAAAATCACATTTCCTAAATAAAATCACACCAGCAAACAATATTAGTTTTGTTACCTGTATCGAAAAATAAAATCAATATACTTACATGATTATTTTTGTGCAAGATCTTAATCAATATAAAGGTACATGCCTGTTCTCCTTAGCTTATTTTCAGTTCAGTTCAATTCAGTTCAGTTCAGTGAATTCAGTTCAGTTCAATTTAGTTCAGTTCAATTCAGTTCAGCTCTGGACAATACTTTTACTCTCACATATCACTATTCATTTCAGTTCAGTTCAGTTCAATTTAATTAAGCTCAGTTCATTTCAGCTGTTTTATATCAACTAGTGCATAATTGGCCTAAAGTATCACCCCAAAAGTGTTACTTAAAGGCCTAAAAATGTTGCTTTAGGTCATATGTAACACTTTTATAAGTGAAACATCTGCCCGTGCTACCTATTCTCTAAGGTAACACTTTCCAATGCTAATGTTTCACTTTCTTAAGTGTTACTCAAAATTCTCTAACGTAACACTTTTTTAAAACTAATGTAGCATTTTTGTTGTGTTACTAATAATGTTTTATGTAACACTTTTTCGTCTATAGTAGCATTTTCTATGTCATATCTTGACTTATAGTAACACTTTGTTAAATATTATGTATCATTTTAAATCAGCATATGTAACACTCTATTAGATATTTGGCAACACTTCTTATCAGCTAGTTTTATAGTGTAACGCTTCTATTTCACATATCTTATAGTAACATTCTTTAATTTATCGGCATATATACAATGATAATAATAGTAAAACTTATAAACGTAATAATTGAAGAGGAAATAAAAAGATATTATTGATGTAAATGAGTAGAAATACTCAACGACCATTGTAAAAAATGAGCCAAAGAGTATACTCAATCGAAAACATACTATTGCATCCAATATATAAATAGTTAATCTAAAAATTAAAACATAAAATCATAATATATATATCTCTCCTTAAATAAACCTAAATCAATCTTAAGGTCATTCTTTCATTATTCTTCAATTCCATTATCCATGTAGGCATGCTTCTCGATGTATCATGCATGTTTGCTACTCTAATCCGCCATTATTTCCATCATCCTGCAGTAAGGAAAAAAAAACTTCAAAGTCTATTAAAACAAATTTAGTCTGTCAAAAAAAAAAAAAAAAATTAGAACTAGTGATATACTTGGTAATATGGTAAAAGCAAACTTGATAATATGGTAAGAGATAGGTTCTTATAGTTTGAAAAAAAAAATTCAAGAACCAAGAGCACCAAACCAAAGTAGTAATTGCTGGAGAAAAATACTTAGCAATGTTTTTTCGGGTCGGGTTATAGGGTACCCAGAAGCAGATGACAGAACATTTTCTGCAACAGATCCACTTTTCTCTTTACTATTATCTTCCATTGTAGTAGTTGACTTTGTTACTTCTGCAGTTGAATGTAATTCTGCTTCCAGCAAAGCAACTGCAGAGGAGCTTACTTGTGAGGCTGAACTGCCAAATCGCTGTGCAGGAGCTTTTGTGTCTTCTGGGTTCTGATCCTTGCAGCTTCTGTTAGGATCTACATCAGCACAACTTACTACATGTTGACCTTGTTTCTCAGGTATGGAAGAAGTATCATACTCTTCCTTTGATATCATATTGCCCCCCAGATAAAAAAAATGATCAAAATTCTTCATCATTACTTCCTTTGATTATCTAACAAATCTCCACACACATTACGAGGTCAACAAATCGACTCCGAATTCAACCTACA
The DNA here is from genome assembly GCF_026745355.1 of Beta vulgaris subsp. vulgaris. NCBI lineage: Eukaryota > Viridiplantae > Streptophyta > Magnoliopsida > Caryophyllales > Amaranthaceae > Beta > Beta vulgaris. The sequence goes on from NC_079204.1 coordinate 28,115,072, forward strand.
ATTCACTACTTGTCAATAGTTTGAGCACGACCAATCATCAATGAATTCAGACTTCACAAAATCCATAAAAACCCTTCAAATAAAAGCAATTCCCAAGAAACAAAATTTACAAGAATAGAAAATACCCAGTTCACAAAATGCATCAAACATTCAAAATCAACAAAAGGAAAATCTAAAAAATACCACCTTATAAGAAATAGTACCAGCAAGAGCATCAAGATCCTCAACCAATTTTCCCATCCTAATCCTATTCCAAGGATTCATATACTACTCCCTCAACACATAATCTGATGAAAACTTATACTCAACACTAGTTCTACTCTGAGATGGGAGTTTTTGACACTCCAGGAAACAAACTCACAGGTTGGCGAAAAGAGGAGCCGGCATCAATTGGTTCAGACGCATCCCTGAAAGTTTTTTTGTTAATTGGGTCAGATTTTGTTATTGAAAAGCTGGAATAGAAGCACTACGCTTACATAAGACCGATAATGGAGATGACCTACGACAAGGATTCAGCTGTAAAGTGGATAGTATATTAGAGAACCTTCTTCATAGCAGTGGCTGAGTTATTTGGGTATAACAATGGGGAAGAATGGATGGTTGCTCATTTCCTATTTAAGAAGAAATGAGATGCTTATGCTGCTGACTTTTTCCCTTGCCCAACCAGAATCTATGAACTATGATCAACCATCAGATATGGCAGATGAAGCTGATATTCATCCTCTTTACATAAAAGTATAGATCCAACCAGTTTTGCTAAGTATACGAATGCAACGTGTTCGTGCTGCACTGCTGCTTCTTTTTGTCAACATTTATCCTTTTGATTAAAGTTTATTTCATATCCTGATTTTCTAGAGATATTTCTTGATTAAAGATTTTTATATCGTCTATTTTCTTGATCAAATTTTTTAGATTAGAAATGTTTTCATCAGCTACTTAATTCAATTTCGGAAAAAAGTTGTTGCAGAGGATGTGCAAATCTTCTTTAAAGTCTAAGACTAGCTCAATATCAATTGAATTTTATTGCGAGATTTCTGCTACAGATCTGAACTGTGCAGACTCGTGTCTTACTTTAGGTCTCTATTATTTGGGTTCTTTGATTAATGAATGATTAACAACTCATAGTTAGAATTACTCCATTCCAGATATTTAGATCACTTTCAAACACCAACACAAAGTACTTAAATCATAAATCAATAACATTTCAATTCAGAGTTTCACTTACAGAACTATGCACCACTACCTTCACACAATTAAATCATTATCACCTCGTCAATTAGTATTTACTCTTAGAAACAAGAAACATAACCATGATTAGTACTAACTATTATACTAATACATTCTTTTCCATTATAAACTATTTATTTTGAATCTTACAAGCTAACTTTAATTAACTCAAGTGCTATTTACACAATACAGTCTAATAACTTAGACAAAGAAGTAAATTACATTTTACTTCCCAACATCTAACTATCATGAAAGTAGTTCCTTAAACTACAAGTTTCATCTATTATATACTGCTAAAAGAGTGGTATTATATTCTAATTATGTGTAAATATATAGTACTCACTAATTCCATAAAAGGAGCTAACCTAATTCCATTCATTATTCTAATCAAAATTCTTTCACGAGTCCAACCAAGTCATATAATCAAACTTGTTAAACTAAATCAACTTGATTCCTCTACCAACATCATTCTTTACTCAACAATTGACACTCAAAATGTCTCAACACAACAATTACAATACCAATTAGAACTAAAATCATAAACTGATTTGCAAATAATGCACAATTAATTCAATCAACAACATAATTTCATAAACAGAACTTTCAGTTCAAGAATAATCAACTTGAGTAATATAGAAAAGAGCAAGGGAAGCTTGGGTTAGTACCTCTGCTCACAAGAGCAGCGAAGAACAGAGGGCAGAGGGGTATTCAAAGCTTCAGTGAGGCGACTGAGCACCGGGAACGACTAAGCATCGACATGGAGGCGGAGGTGAGCTACGACGAGGCTTTGAGGCACCGCGAGGGTGCAGGTGGCGCGGGCAGGCGACGCGAGAGCACGACAAGGGAGGGACGACAACAGACTGCGGTGGCTCGCGAGCAGCACCGCGCGCATAGCAACAAAGAGGAAAGGAAAGGAACGGGAAATCGCCGGCAGCAAGAGAAACTCCGGCGAGGGGTCTGATGTTTGGAGGATGGGATGCGCGAAGAGAGAGAAATGCAGGGGAATGGAGTTTCACGGGCAAGGGTTTGGGGTTTTGGGGTTTGGAAGACCCGAGAATGAGGGAGAAGGTTTTGGCTTTTATTTTTATTTTAAAACCGACATAAAGGAAATTATAAGGTAGACATATATCCTAGTTTCTTATTTGGCCAAATATGCTCAACCTATTTTAAATATATAAAAATCCAAAATATATAATATAAATAACTTCATAAAATTAAACAAATAAATATATTACAAATACGACAAAAATAACTATCCGTAATCCAACTCAAATAAAATAAGAATACTCGAAACGTAATTAACTTAATAGTTACAATTAGCTTTTAGATAAACACTCTTTATAAAATAGGGCTATTATAGAAGATTAGTTTAATTTGTTGAAAATATTGCTTCTATAAGAAATAAGACAAAGTATATAAGAAATCATAATATTATATTAAAAATTACACTTAAATTATACTCTAAAAAATTACTTATCTTAAAGTGTTACTTAAAGAAAAAAAGTGTTACTGTTAAATGCTACCAATATGTATGTGTTACCTAAAGGTGTTACCTATTTAAAAGTGTTACATCAAAATATTACTCAATTAAAAAAGTGTTACTTCAAAATGTTACTTATTGAAAATGTGTTACATTAGGTGTTACGAATTGATTAAGTGTTACCAAGGTGTTACATATATATTCGACAAACTTAAATTTTGAAAAGTGTTACCTCATACATGTTACCTTAGGCCAACTTTGTACTAGTACAAAGTTGGCCTAAGGTAACATGTATTTGTATTCTATGTGTTGTGTTTTTTTTTTCAAATTGAAAATTGTAAAATACATGCCACAGTTATTCACCATGAATTTTGGGTTTGTTTTAAGGGAAAAGCTATATACAGCCCTAAAGGCAGTATATAAGAAGCTAAAAATGGAAATAAGTTGCATTAATTGATCATTTATTACATTGATTGATGCAAAAATTTTCCATAAATTCACAACTTATTTCCATTTTAAGTAGTGTATTTATGTCTTATATGCAACCCTAAGGGCTGCATATAGCATAACCCTTGTTTTAAAAGTTCAACTAGTTATTAGGTCTGGGTTATGTCCTGGGTAAGAAAAAAATTTCATTTATTAATATAATACTTTATGATAATAACACTAAATACAATTTAGCTTAGTGGTTAAAACTTTAGTATGTGTAAACTCAATCCATAAGCTACGACGACATCTTTATCTTGCTTCACTTCAGAATCCTGAGCTCACAACACCAAACCTGCAACAATATTTCACTCTGCCACCCACCAAGTGACAGGCCACAGAAATGACAACACATCAGCAAAGCTGAGTACACACTGTGTAATAGAAAATACAAGTTTGGTGTATTTTGAAAACTAACATATAGTTATAAACAGATAATCACATCAACTTCAGTTATTATATTTCACAAAATCAAATCGTTTGGCATGAACGCGAGTGGAGAGGGGTACCACGCAGTACCAGCTGTCTCCAAACTATTGAGGGTCGTCCCCAGCCTTTTATTGTTATGCTTGCAAGACTTACCCGGACATGTCCTATAACGCCAGGAATTCGCCCTCCTGGAAGGCAACAGCTAGGGACTCTACCCGCCCTAACTCGGGGTGCCTATTCATGCCTCACTTTCATATTTATAAAATAAGATATTTAATGATTCATACTTGAATCCTCAATACTCATAACATAACACCATATTCGACCTATCTGGTCTTAACTCATATCTGAATCATTTCCTCATTATCATACCAAATCATATTTTGAGAAATATAGTATTTTCGAACGATTTCGATAATTGAACAAAATGATACTTTTATAACAATCCAATAGCAATTCACAACTAACTCACAGAGATGTATCTATAATCATGGCCATTACCACAAACGATATATGATATCCAAAATTCAATATAACGCCCACGGGAGCATTTAAATATATTTTGCTGAACCCAAAGGTTACCTCAACTCTATAACAATTATACGAAACCTCCAAGCATCATAACTTGATTTCCCATATCATCTTGAATTATATACGTCTACATAGCCATTCTCCAACAACCATCTCACGATAACATCAATAATCAATAACCAAACTTAAACTAATTCCCAATTCACAAATTATCAACCTTTAACATTCTAATTTCCTTAATCCTTAATTAATATCTATAACTTCGATGATATTAGCTACATCGACTTGCATCCCAATTCATAATCATAATTCCAAATTATATAACTAAACAAACTAAACATAACTCACAACTGTACCTAAATCAAGCACCTAATTGTGCTACCAACAATTATATTGAGAATATAAAGCTAGCTCGACTCGTAAATAAACCTCAATAAACTGATTTCTATGTTGCACTCAAATCCTTAACCAATATATCAATTCCAACATTATAATCTCCTTCATAATTCCGAATGATACTCCATTCCAAAATCATCCTCCAATAATCACCTCATAACAATAACAATAATCAACAACCAATCTTAACTATTCTAATTATCTTCTTCTAACGCAACCATTATGCTAATAAAACTGAATCCGCAAATAGAAATTAATGAAGTCATTCCCATAACTCATAACTCGACTTCATACATATCAACTCCAACTACAATAATTATAACAGTTTCCCAATTCTAAGATTAGGACTTCCCTCCATCATCAACAACGACTATCCAATAAGAACGATACAACAACAACAACAATAGGCAACAGCTTCACAGCAACTCCACCACAACCACAATGACAGAACAACAATAACCCAACAACACTACTACAACAGAGCAACAACAACAATAGCAACTCCACAACAACTTCACCACAACCACCACAACAACTCCACAACAACAATAACATAACAACTCCACAACAACAATAACATAACAACTCGACCTTAATCATCATAATTACTCCACAAGTCCATGTACTAAACACATTCCATTAAGAATCATAATCGTAATGACTTAGTGTATAAGTGTTGTTTAGGTCAAATGAAACATCTCTAATGAACCTTAGCATGTTATACTCATGTAATATACTCAATATACACATAATAAAATACACATCATAAGTAAATTCATTTCATAAACATGCTTTACACTAGAAAGAAACAATCACCTAACTATAGGTATGGAAATCTCTAGGGTAAAACCAAACTAAGTGTGTACCTTAACTAAGGATGCTTAAAGCCACGAAATTCCTTAATCCACTTGGTTAACTACTCCTACAGCTTCCCCTGAATGTATAAAATGCTAAAGATTAGTTTCAACAAGCTTATAGATATGAAAAACTAAGCTTAAATACAAGAGGTGTAAACTGTTGAACTTACATCAACTTATGTGATCTTTCAGCAAGGTTTTCTATATGAGTTTAAGGTCTAAAGATTGGAACCAAAGCTTGAACTACTTTGTATGGATGTTTAGAAGAGTTATATGTAAGAAAAATGGGTGTCCAAGAGGAAGAAATAAGAGAAAAGAGACGAAAATCCAGAACAGGCTTTTATAGTCTGTTCTGGCGGTACCCCAGGGAGGGAAACCTCTTCTGGGCAAGGTCGGTTTCTTGGAGTTTTTGGGTGATTCTTGCTTGAGGTGTTAGCCTAAGGTGTTGGCTTTCATGCATAAAAATTTTGAGAGATCGACACTTAAGTAGCTGCTAAGCAGCTTTCTTTGAGGATAGGTCTGAGCTGTAATTTCAGCTGGCCAGGTTTTACTATGTAAGCAATTTACCTTATTAAGCCACGTAATTCTTGGGGATAAATGACCATTTTAACCTTAAGACATCCCAAGCATGTCATATATCAAGTTTGGTTAGGTTCTGAGCTCGGATTCAACCCCGAAAGGCTCTTTAACTGGAAGTTCATCGTACCCGATAAAACAATCTCCAAACGATTTTCATAATCTTAATGTTTAAGGCTCTCAAGGACTTTCTAACTTATCTATTGGTTTCCAAAGCCTTCTTAGCCAATAAGAATGATGGTTCTTATCCTCTTTGACCTTTCTTAACCACTAAGAATGATAGTACTTATCCACAAGCTTTCTTAACCACTAAGAATGATATACTTATCCACAACTTTCTTAACCACTAAGAATGATAGTACTTATCCACAAGCTTTCTTAACCATTAAGAATGATGATGCTTATCCACAAGCTTTCTTAACCACTAAGAATGATGGTCTTATCCACTTTTAGCTTTTAAATAAAGGTTCTTAAAAACAGGGCTATTACATACTACCACCCTTAAAATAAGTTTCGTCCTCGAAACTTAAAAACATAAACTCATAGATCAACCTTAAGTGTCCATATATCAAGCACTATAGCCTCCGATAGCCTCCGATTGTCTAATTTCATTTATTAAACCCTATACTATGCAATTTTTTAATTTTTTATTGTACATTGATCGTAAATTGTTACTTTTGAATAGAGTAGTTATTTTTTTAGGTTAAAATAGGGATTTCAATATTTTAGCTTCCTATAGAGATCTGTTTAGGGACAGCATTACTCATCAACAAATTTGTGCAGGGGCCAGGGAGGCTCTCTCACTCTTTACGCAAACTCGGTTCATAAACACATTAAAATAACCCAACAATTCCTCATAATCTTATGAATCATAGATTCATAGATCTGCTCATTTTTTGTTTTTTTGGATCAAATTTTACTTCTAACAAATTATTCTCTTGAAGACCAAAATTCATCATCTGGGTACTAATTTTTTTTGTACTCAAAAGGGATGTTTTAATTGTACAAAGTTTAAGTTTGAAGTAAAAAGGGCGCATTTCAAGATGGGGTCCAAGAAAAAACCGAGCAACTCGTCTAATTCTTCTGCTGCTTCATCTTCAAAGGACCCCAATTCATCGATTCCAAGTATGTATTTTACTTTTACATGTTTGTGTTTATTCATTTGTTATTAATTAAAATTTGGGTCCTTTCGTAGTTTTGTTAGATTGTTTATATAACTGCGTGTGTTAAATTAACTGTTAGTTTGACTCTGATCTGTTGTTTTTAGCTCAAAGTTTGTTTTCTTCAAGAAAAAGTATTGGACATGATAATTAGGTCTTTAAGTTTCGATTTTGTTAGAAGATTTATTCCATTGATGCTGGAGTTCGACTAATTTATTGGAATTTTGGATTTGGAATCGTGGGTTGGTCAAGCATTTTGTTACTAGTCATTTAGCCTTTTGACATTCAGCTCGTGTGGATTGGAGTTTTTTTTTTTTGTTTTTGTTTTAGGTGAACAGAATGCACCCTATTTATGTGTGAAAAATGAAGACGAGCATCGGTCATTATGCTTATTTTTTCTGGTTAGGTGAAGTGGTTGAGGAAAAATAAAAGAGAGAAATTTTATGAAAGCGAGCAATCGAGCATTAATTAGGTTTTTCTATGCATATCATGAAGATCTGAGTATCGGTGCTAAGAAGAAGGCACCTTATATATCTAACAAGCTTGTTAGATAAACAATTGGAAGCTTTACATATGATCTTTTCACTTGTAAACTCCTATACTCATCTGAAGTGAACTTATGTGAATATCTGATCCTACAAGACCTTATATCTACTTGACTTCAAATCTATATGCAACTTGGTAGCCGTTCATAGAATTTGTTTGGACATAATAGATGTGTTTTAATTTGTTTGAATAATGTGAAGCTTCATCTGTTATTCTAGTCATGGGAAGTCTTCACATTTTTTTTTCCCGATTTTTACGAGCTAAGTCAGTAGCAAGTCAGGAGAATAGTGATACATTCATCTCAGAGATGGGCAAACATCCCCTGGAGACACTATACTGGGAGCCTTAAAAGTTCACTTCTACCTTTTATTTTATTCTCGTGTGAGAAGGAGATATAACAAATCCTTTTATTGTTTTTTTTTTTTTCTAATTCTTTGGATGCTAGCTTGGCGTTTTCTTGAAAATGACATTTTGTGGCTCTGCTCTCCCAAAGAAAATTAAGGCATTTTCTTACACAAAGTATGCTACATGCAGGACTACGTGAGAAGCATCAACATGAGCTCGAAACTTTGACGTTGACTGCACAACCATTCAAAACATTGAAGTTTTTTGTTTTAGCTTTGTATGGTTATGTCAAGCAATCATTTGCATATCTCTTGGAGAAAGGTGGTTGGCTTTTAGTCTTTAGTACATTGGTGATATCCTGTGGGGTCCTCTCGGCAACTATTGAAGGTCCTCATGAAAAGGTACTTCATCTTCTTACTTCTATGATCATATTGGACATAGACATTATCGAGGTTTTCTTGGTTAGTTGTCTGTACTTAACGGGAAACAATTTCGAATTGGGTAAAGATGTTATCAGTGTTTTGTGGAATGCAATGAATCCACGTGTTCATGATTTCACGGCTAAGATCAAGATATATCAGTGTCTATTTGATAAATTTCCTGTACCGGGAGTTGTTTCAATTTAGGGAAACAAGGAGTCTAATCCAGTTTGATTTTTGTTCTGGTGTTTCTTTGTCTTGCAGCATGTCCAGGAGGTTCTCCGGTACATTCAGTTTGTTTTATGGTGGACTGCCCTTGGTGTTGCATCTTCTATCGGCCTTGGTATGTAAATACATTGATGAGAATAATTTTTGGCTGAGTTTGTTGTATGCATCACATGGTTGCAGACTAGCAGTTATGAAGAAATTAAATGTGGAATTCTCCGAGAGTGATATATCAAGCCGACTGATTATGCTTTCTTCTCCCTTTTTTGAAATTCTAAGTCTTTAGCTGATGATTTCCTGCATAATTGATTAGTTAGAGAAAGTTTAAATGTTATTATAGCTGGAAACATCTTTTTTTTTTAACTTGGAGCATCTGTTTAGTAATTGAATGAACTTGAATTTTTCAGTGATGCACATTATTTTCAGCCCAGTTACTGACATGCATCCCTTGCTCCTTGTGGATTAGTCAGGATCTGGCCTGCACACTTTTGTTCTTTATCTGGGGCCACATATTGCCCTCTTTACCATTAAAGCAATGCAATGTGGTCGAGTTGATTTAAAAAGTGCTCCATATGATACAATCCAATTGAAACGAGGTCCGTCATGGCTTGATAAGGACTGCTCTGAATTTGGACCTCCATTATTTAAGTCTGTTCATGGTTCAAGAGTGCCTCTTACCAGCATCTTGCCTCAAATCCAGTTCGAAGCTGTTCTATGGGGTGTTGGGACTGCATTAGGTGAACTTCCACCATATTTCATCTCAAGGGCAGGTATCTTCACATTATAACTCATAGGTGTAAGCTTTATCTCTCTTTAAGTGTTTATTACACTCTTTTGCTACATGATTGCTTGTTAAATATTTATAACGTACACTTAGATATGGATGTCTATAATGGTGTTCAAGCTATAAGATGTTAAACTGTTGTCAATGCTTATCACTTTGTTTTTCTGTTTGTGTTGGCAATTCAAATGCTTCCATGTCTTTCTGTTGGTACGGTGAAGGTGTTAACTTCCTACTTCGTGGAGTAAGATTTGCTGATCTCCAAGCTTGGCATATTCTCGATCTAGGATAAATTGCTTCTCATTACTAACATAAAATCACGACTGCTGGGATTTCGTGTTTAGGAACAAAGCAAGGATATAAGAACTTGGGGGTTGATACAAATTCTAAAAGAAATATGTAGATGAATGGTTCAGCATCTATTTTCAGTTCAGCATTCATAACACAACTCTGATTGTCGACTATGAACCGCTTTATAAAGATAATTTGGTCCTAACTACGTTATATATGTATTGAATATTGCAAAAGTAAAAAAAAGCCCATGAAACCATATATATGTAATTAACTTCCTTGTAAATTGAAAAACTTAAGTTTTTCTTACCACTTTATGGAATCTTGTCAAATGTTGCTTCGATTGCCACATGTGAAAATGTAATTGGCAGATCAAAATGTATATATATTAATACTCATCAAGCTAATGCTAATAATAGCATGTCCTATCTTTTAGTACACTTATATTTAAAAAAAGCTCTTCAAATTTTTATAACATCCATAATTAAGACTACTACATCATTAATTACTTCGGTTATATTCTTACACATTAACCTAAATTTCAAAAACAAGATTGTATTATATTCTTTGCGAGTCATTATATTCATATACTAGTTTTATATGCACGTGATGCGTGCGAGAGCGAATACAGAAAATTTAATTTGGTAAAGTGAAAGAACAATTGTTGTACAAATATTTGGTTCACTACATTTATTTTTAAATTTTTTGAAGAAAAACATAAATAGTTATAAAAGTTGTAATTGCAATTATTTTAAGCAAAAGTAACCGTTACTTCAGTCTACTTTATTTATTTTTTGAAATAACCCAAAAATTAGAGTTGTAATTGCTTTTTTAGTTGGGGGTACAATTGTAAAAGAGAGTGAATACCAAATCCTCATCTCTTCACTTACATAATAGAGATTTAACAATGATTAGTAGCCTTATTGGATTTTGTATATATACAGTGACCCATATTTTATAATTCATATATTTCTACCCGATTTTAGCTATATATTATAAGGATGAATAATTTTACTAATCATTATTGTATGGTTTATTATAGGAATTTGTTGTTTTTTATTCTATCTCCTTTAGGAGCTTTATTACGTTCCAACGACGAATAAGTTTACTAATTATTGTTTTGGTTTTGATAGGGATTTGGTCTTTTATTGTATCTCTGTTAGGAGCTTTATTCTTGTATATCTTTTATTATGTTTCTATCCAAATAAATGCAATTTCATAATGTTATGATATTATTTCACCTAGTATTTATTGTCTTTTTTGCATTTTATATCAAAACGATTATCTATTTTTGAGACATACGATCATGAAGTTTATAATAATAAATATTTTAAAATTCGTGTGATCCATTTATATGATGATTTTAGCATTTTCAAAATGTGTTTAGTTATATGCAAAACAATCACAAACACGATTCCTTAAAATTACAAAAACTCATGAATAATGAAGAACAATTCGGTTCATAAAATGCATAATCGACAAAAAAAAAAAAAACACATCTATCATAATATATAAAGACCATCAAACTGTAAATGACAATGGTAATATACTTACTATTAGCTACCTAAGAAAAGTACCTTAAAATGTCAATATCGCTGCTTAAACATAGATTGTCGAAGAAATAAAAATCTAGATTTCTTAACCCACATAATATGTCAATATCCTTACCAACAGAAACTGGTCGTAGTAGAAGACGAAATAAATAGTAATGAAACTAATATCATTGCACATCCTATATTTACCGTCCGGGTTCGTAATTTCAACTTATTTCATCAATCATTTTATTAGTATCATATTGTATAACATTATCATATTTTATTAACATCATATTGTATATTACCAACTTAGGCTATTCGTGATATTCATAGTGCAATCCTATAAGGCTATAATACCAAACTTTGTTGTCTCACTATATCTGGGGCTTCCCCATTATTTTTCTAAAAATAGCCTATACATTAATACTCGTCACAAATCCAATCTGCCCTCTGTCCGTTTGTCCATCCTTAGGCCTTAGCTTCCCACAACCACCATTAGCCATCACCAACTCATACCACCACCATAAAATCCCAATGCCCATATCTTCTTAATCCTTGCCGCCAACTTCGTCAGTGCCAGTTCCAGTGCTAGTGCCGCCACTTGCTCCTTCCTTTCATGGGGTTCTCGCAAGTTCAAATTCTTCTCCACTCGATAATTTAGACATTGTTTTGCTTTAGTAACTCGAAATCCCTAATTGCATTTTTCAACTCTTTTATTGAACAAATCGAAGGTGAGAATTACATTCGCAATGGTGTTCTTGAAATCTTTGATTTTGTTTGAACTTAGATTAAAAAGTTTTAATATGAGAATTGATATAAAATCATAATTATATGCTCACTCTCTTATTCAATGAAATATGAGGCGATGAGTTAGTTCCTCTAACTCTTTATTTTGAGTTTCATATTCACTAAATTATGTGATTACTCTCACTTGGACTGAATTACATTGTTAAAAGTAAATAAATTATATGGCTGGTAAACAACATTTATAAATATTACTTTTTGGTTTTGAGCTAACTCAAACAAACTATTTACAATTTAATATCACTAAACAAATACCTGATTTATGTGCTTTTTGTTGTTCTTGGTAAATGTCCCTCAAAATCCCTAACTTTTTCTTGGTTGTTTACCATGTTTGTCAATGTTGTCTTCTTTCTCCTTGTTTCCTTGATAATATTATACCAAACAAACAATGTCAAAGGAGAAAGAGTTACTTGTACCAAAAAAATTAAATCAATCAAATTACCTGATTAGTTTTGACAAAGAGTTTCTTAATCAATGCCTCTTATATGCATAGGTAAAAGAAGGAGCAAGAAAATTATGGAAGTGGAGGAATATTATGGATTAGAGAGGGGAAGAAGATATTGTTTCTATCGTGTTTTGTTGGTTTTTTTTTTGTTGTAAGGATAAAATTCTAAGATGTGCATTTAATTGTGGAAGAACCGTAGAGGGAAAATTGAAGATTTACAATTAATTAAAGGTTGGAAAGAGAAAGAGGATGAAGAAGAGTGTCGTGTTTTTCGCTGTCTTGTTCTTTTTGTTAATTTAGTAACTGCTAAGTAGTTGTTAAGGGTTTCGTTCGCCCTCTTATTTTATTTCACTTTCTATTTTAAATTTAATTTGTGGTGGATTTTGTAATTTTGTATTGTTTTGGGGGGTAAAATAGCTTTCTATTTTAAATTTAATTTGTGGTGGATTTTGTAATTTTGTATTGTTTTGGGGGGTAAAATAGGGGTTTTATATTTTGGTGTCCCTCTTAGTTGCCTTATATAATAGAGATATGTACTCTCTTGAAGCCGAGGGTTATAATGATGAATAATTCATATTACAAATTACTATGTAGAAAATTTTAAAGGAATTAAAGGTCGTTTCCTAAGCACACTCCAATCCCTATAACTCTTTTTTCCCCCACTTCTCTCTTGTATTTGATTTAAGACCTCACATTCACATTGGTAAATGATCCTTGGCATTGACTGGGCCAACAACTAGTTTTTTTAGAAAAAAGGATAGGACAGATAATTCTAAAATCATTGACGCATGTCTGATGGCAGGAATTATATTATAATTATAATACAATCATCATTACATGTTAGGATTAATCTTTAATAAATTATTTTCCCTTAACGAGAAATTGTTTTATAAATAAATAAAAATGCTCCAAGCAAGGACAAAATAACTTCTTAACAAGTAGTTAAAGAGAAAAAACAAAGAATTGGCTGTCTAATATGAGCTCATAAACCAACAGATCTTATAATAACCTCTTCCATTAGTTTTATGGGATTCTGTAAAAGATTGGCAGAGATAATTAGCTCCACACACGCAGAACCTTAGCATAGCCATATAGTACAGTAGTCCATCAGAAAGCTGACGCAGAGGTGCAGTCATAAATTGTTCAGATAAACACTTCTGCAAACCTAGAGAGCGAAAAGAAAATAGAGGTGGGTGGCAAAAACAACAGCAATAGCTGCAGCGACAGACCCTCTGGTCATCTCAATTGTTTGGCCTTGGATCTTCTTGAATCTTTAGCACGAAATACATGAAATAAACACAGGTTATGACGATGAATGAGAATACGGATCTTATTTCATCAAATTATCAATCTTCAAATGTCGAAGAACTGAATTGCAATCGAACTGAAAATACAAGTGAGGGAGAAGAAATCTGACAGATAGAATTTGACGGATATAAGCTTGGTAGAAGAAAATATGGTGTTGTGATGAAAGATATATCATAAAAAATGGGGAGGATTGAGGAAATTAGAGTGTAAATGAGAATTAGAGAGTGTAATCGAATTGAAAAAATGAAGAGGCGGGTAGGCTGTAGCTGCGAGGAGAGAGAGAAGCCTATTAAACTAATAATTGACCCTTTTCTAATTTTACCAAAGTTATTGGGTTGTCCAATTAAGCCCTACATCACCCTGTAACAAAAGCCCTATAAAAACCCCATCCTATAAAGTTGCTAAAAGGAGCTCCACAAAGGAAAGGATGCCCCACTAAAAAAATTGGTTGAGAAAGTGAGAAACAGCTTAAAGGAGGCTGATGAAAGATAGGAAAACAAAATTGATTCAGTAGCTATAGTTAAACCAATGACCTCAACAATGAACGAAACTCAGATGCCACCCAAATTGCCTCTTGAGGCAATTCGTAATATATGACACAAATTGCCTCTTGAGGAAATTCGTAATATATCACACTGATGTGTCTAGTCCAATTTGATTTTCAAGTTTGGGGGCTGTATTGCAAAAAAGTATGGGCTGCCAGCTTTGCTCCTGTCCATGGTGTAATTCATCTAAGCAGATTAGGGTAAAATCTCTATGACATAGGAACAATTGGTGAAGCTATGTGAATCAAATTACTAATGAGGCCAATGATTCAGGAATTCATTCGCACTTCACTGAGTCCTAAGCTTCAACTGTTTCTCTTCCCTTGAATGGTTAGCAAACCAGGTGGTAGTTGCATTGGTTTCAAAGTTCATCAATCATTATAGCATAACTTTTGATGTGTTATAAATTATAATGTATATGCTAGTTTTCTGAATTGTTACAGATATGCAGTAGTCTCTCTCTCCCCCTGTATTGGGTTTAACCGATTGGAATCTTACAATCATAAATCTTCTCTCATTACCCCGAACCATCTTTGGGGTTCCTTTGGGATTATTCTTGGTCGGTTTATCCTCTTGGTCACACTATCTTCTTCACGAACATGGAAGGGATGAAACCTCTTTGGGTTTTGGGCTGTGACCTAACTTTTTATTGTACCTATTTTTTTTTAAAAAAACAATATTGACATTATAGCTGGTTATTTTGGTTGCGCTCCAGAAAATTGTTGCTTATAACACATGGATATAAGACTGCCTTGCCAATTTGATGGGCCGTGTTTGACCCCTCATTTAGTTGTCTTCTTCGCGCTGTGTGGTGTATAAGACTGCCTTGCCAATTTGATGGGCCGTGTTCGACCCCTCATTTAGTTGTCTTCTTCGCGCTGTGTGGTGTTGCTGCTTATTTTAGAATTGTGGCACTCTAGACCTTATGTATTATTTAATTATTTGAATGTCTTACCCCCCCTTCTCTTTCTTTGACCGTGTTGTAAGGGTCAAAGTTTGCCGTTTGTCTGCTTCTTCTATCTCTGGCCTATCTATTTCTGCGCTGATACTCTCTCAACATCATCTATGCTTGGCTAAATCTGGATAACGTTGCACAAGTTCTTTCAGTTGGTTGATTTCTCCTGATTGATCTTGCCTGCTATTAGACTTCTACACTTGTTCAGACTATATGTGCCAGGAAGAACCGTGGTAAATGTCTTATACTTGCCCAAATCTTAATGCAGCAAGCTTATCGGGAAGCAACCCAATGGAAAAAATGGATGCATCTCCCCCTCAAGATAATGGAATAATTGGCAGGCACTTAAATCAAGTGAAACACTGGCTCTTGTCACATTCTCAGTACTTGAATGGCTGGACAATATTGCTGCTTGCTTCGGTTAGTTTGCTTGCTACTCCTTGTCTTGACATTGTCTAATTTCAGCATCTGTTCCCATATGAGCGTTTGAGCATCTAGAATAGACTTAAAACTGAATGACAAAATACTCCCAGTCATACAAACGGGTTAGATGGATTTAAATCAGGAGGGAAAATTCAACTAATCAACCCTTTAATGATGCGGGTTGGGTTGGTAGACCCATTTAATTATACGGGTTGGTTGGATTGACCATTTAATAAAAGAGGTTGAAAACTTTGACCAACCCATTATTATTGGGTTGGGTCCGAGTTGGGTCGATTTTTGCCAACTCTAGTTGGATCCAGTAGGACCTTTTTTTTTTCTTCTTTTTTCTTCCCTCTAACTAATTTTGTCTTAGATTTTCTCTGAAACTAATAGAAAGTTTTGTTTCACCGGAGTAACATTTAAAATTAAGTATTTATTTTGAATTGCTACTGAAAGAACTAGTAAAGAATTTACAGAAATAAAAACAAGTGATTTTGTCGAAAAGAGGCCTTCCATGCTTGTGGGTCCTTCAACTAGTCTTCACCTTGATCCTAGGAGGTTTTGTGCCTTGAAACGTGTTTATTCTTTCTAGAACTAAGTATATGAGGATGAGTGGAATGAAGGAAAGTCGAACATGCAACAGTTATTTGCTATATGATAGATTATGACAAGTCATGGTTTGTGGTGTGTTGCACTTCATTAGGTAGTAAAAAGAACGATCTACAGTTAGGAAAAGCCTGTAAAAATGACTAGTGTGGGTGGAGATAAAAGTGCTATCAAATTATAGCTATGGCAGATAGTTGGTTCCACCTTTCAGGACAGCATAAGGTAGAGTGCTATCCCTTGGTCATTGCTACAGGTAATATGTCAACTTTCCAAAAGCAGCCTGAACTAGATTCATGGTACACTTAGGTGATGTAAGAACTGTCCTCATCAAAGTACATGTTACTAAGAATCTTGATTCACAATATGCAAGTCCGTTGGTTTACCTCCAGAAAATTATAATTACGCTAGACTCATGTTCTTTAGGTGAAGAGAGGAGGTTCTTTATGCAAAGTAGTGTTCATCAATGCGGTATTAATCTATCGAGCAGCAAATGGCTTAGAAAAACTGACAAGCAACTGTTGTGCTTTCAGGTGCCAAATCCTCTGTTTGATCTGGCTGGTATAATGTGTGGGCAATTTGGGATACCTTTCTGGCAATTTTTCCTTGCAACGTTAGTTGGAAAGGCAGTTATAAAGACGCATATACAGGTTAGCTGGTGTTCTCCTGAATCCAGACATTATGAACTTGAGGTGTTCATGTTTTCCGTTATATTTGTATTGATTCTGTCTCCACCTTTCTTGAATGCTGCAGACTTTCTTTATCATCTCAGTTTGCAACAATCAGCTCTTAGATTGGGTGGAGAATGAATTTATATGGGTCCTTAGCCATATACCAGGAGTTGCCTCTGTAATGCCTACAGTGATTTCCAAATTACATGCTGTTAAAGACAAGTATCTTGTAACCGCTCCACCCGTGGTTACTAATGTCCAGGTAGATGGTTGCTTCCTTTGATAAGCAAAAGTTCCTCTGCAATATGAGCGACGAAACGTTATAAAGATTGATGGAATGCTGTGTTGCAGGTAAAGAAGTGGGGTCTTTCTTTTGCTTCAATCTGGAATACTGTTGTCTGGCTTGTCCTTCTGAACTTCTTCTTCAAGATTGTGAATGCAACTGCTCAGAGTTTTTTGAAGAAAGAGCAAGAAAAGGAACTAACGAAGAAGTCAAGAGTATCAAAACAGTGAAAGAGTAGACTTCTCAAAGAACCTGGATTAAGTGTTTTGCTATGTGTTCCTCCTCTTTCATTCTTTGTGACTAGATAAAGTTATAGGAGGCGTTGAATTCTTTTAACAATTGGACTTTTTACAGTTAGCCATCTCGCCACTTTAGATGCTTTGTAATTTGTATAGACATAGACAATAGGATTAATGGTGGCAAGGAGAAGCAAGGGTTGAATATATCTGATAGTGTTTGGTTTCTCAAGTTCAATTCGGTTGGCTTTGTAACTTTACTGTGGGTATTTGGGAAATGTCATAATTGTTTCTGAATGCAAGAGACAAAGAAGATACTCCCCTCTAATTTGATCTTTGGCTTCAGTCGGTTCAATCTTTAAGTATCTGGAAGGTGCCCTTTTAAGATGTACATACATATGGTACGCAATCAACTTGTTTAGCGTGCATTATATTAACACAATTTGAATACGTGAAGTAAATTATTGCATTGTAAAAGTGTTGAAAGCATGTTAAATAATAGTTCATTTCCCTAGTTTACCATGCTCCTAATATTGGAATAATGGATATAGTATTATTTGATGACTTTTTAAATATGATAATATTGGTACATTCATTTTTTATTAAAATGACTGTATTCAGATAATTTTCTGTGGCTTAAGTACGTTAGGAAACTTGCCTTGACTAATCCTCACTACATATGATTCTTTCCACCTCTCGAAGAAAACATGTGAAGACATTCAAGTGAATAACAATTCCTAACTATTTGGAGCAAAATTTGTTCATGATACAGAATTTGCATAAACTACATGGGAAAATAGGGTTTTTTTTTTATTGGGAAAAGTATTTATTGGTGTATTATCTCTTATCCGATCTATTAATAAGTCAATATTGTGGTAATTTTTTATTGACGTGTCTATCTATTTTAGGTCCAAGTTGTCATTGATTATATTAATAATCAACATAATTTCTTGTGAACATGAGTCACATGACTCAATTAGCTTATCTAGTTATGCCTATCACATTAGTAATTAAGAGTTTTTGTTAATGATTTGGATTTCCCTTTCTATCCACATAATTAATTGATTCATCATACTCTATCGTATATTAATAAGTTGATCAAGCATATTTTATTCTAAACACACACATACACATTTGGTGCACCTCAAAAACAAAAAACAAAAAACTTAAGGCAAAGGTATTATGGGAATTATTGAAAAATCCTTAAGCTATATAAAAAAAAGCAAGAAAAAGTCAAAGTTCATCAATTTGTAGTAACTTTCAATATTTTCATTTCACCCCTCTTTAGGATTTTAGTTTTTTTTTTTTCGTTCTCTATTCCAATGATGAAGAAACAAGCAAGGTGTATTTCAATATTAATAACTCTCGGGGACGATAGGACAAAAAAAAAATTTCTAAACTAAATTCAAGCTTGAACCAAGTTTTGAGTTTGAGCTTTAACTATGATTGAATTCAAGATTCAACCAAGTTCGAGTTCAAGTTCAACTTGGAGATCGATTTTGAGTTTGATGTTTTCGAGTTCGTGAGTTTTCGTGCTAGGTCGAGCTCAAGTAATGGTTTTCTAGTGAACTAGGGTTAGGGAAAAAATTAGTAATGGTTTTCTTGAGCAAAATCTACCAAACCCCTGCTTCTAGGCTCCCAAATTGGAAGCACAAACATCCAAGGGAGGGGGGGGGGGTTGGGGTGAGTTTGAATATTTTTTGGGGGTTGCAAACAAGCCAAACCCTACAAGTAATGCTGCGAATTGAAGGATTGCAGGTGATTTGTATTGCGAACTATCACATGAAGAACACCATCCTTACTTGGCTCATCATTTATAATAACTCTCTGATTTCTATGACACCACAATCTCCAGACTATTACGGTATATGTGAATATTCCTGTGTATGTAAATATTCATATTTTAGGATGTCAATATTTCAGTAAGTCTTTGTATTAGGCATGTTTAGGATGTACATATACTCTTCTATGTTAATGTAATAATCAAGGAAATTAATTATCTTCCATGGTATCATAGCTAGGCTCACAACTTCTGGCCAATTGAAAAAGGGACCTAACATGTGAGGGGAGTGTTAAAGCTATTATGTATAGTGCACAACACATGTGAGTGTTCCACGTTGATAAGATAAGAGAGATGAGTTAACTTTAAAAAGACAAAGGAGCTACTTTACTTATTGTCATATGATTTTATGGCGAAAACTCCTTAAGTCTTATGAAGTGAGCTCTCTCTCCTAAATACTATTGTGATAGTCAAATGTCTAGTGTTTCAAGTTTTCGATACATACTCTGAAATATAAGATACACAATTTCAAATATATTTGTCTATCAACTTTAAGGAATATAGATTTGACTTTGGAAAATATGCGTTTGAAAGTTCTGCTTATAATACAAGATTTCGAAATATATCTTATGATGAGTTTTTCGTGCTTGCAAATATTTGGGTCATGAAAAGTGTAAGATTGAGGATTTTAAAAGTAAACTATTCGTTGGAGATGTTCGTTATTGTAAAAATTGTATTTTGCGAAAGATTTAGCTATACGCTTGGAATTTATGATGATTTTTGGAGCTAGTGATAAATCCTATGGGAGGTTGGATGGAGTTAAATTGGTAAAATTGTAAAGTTAGCTTTTGATTCTAGTTTTGTAACGAGGTGAAGTTCATACTAGAAGTTAAAATTATATTACTTAGAAGTCCTTTCGAAGAATCCCTATAATAGGGTTTATGAGATCGATAATCTATGTTAAAATGACAGTTTGAGGAATTCTATTTTGGAATGTAAGTTGGCACTTGAGGAAGATAAGATAGGAAAATTAGGTTTGCAATACAAAAGTAAGAATTTAACATGTGGAGTTTACGTTAGGATATAATAGCTCAAGAAAGGAGTAGTGGATCTATTTAGTAGCAAATGGTATAATAAAATTATGGAAAATTTGTCAGAAACAACCTTTTATAAGACACTTTTTGTCAGAAACAACCTTTTAATTTTTTTTTTGTCAAAACAAACCTTAAAGTTATATTTTTTTGTCACATTAAACCTTTGGCCGGAAAAAGACCCTTGACTTAGTTTTCAGGCGTTGACCACCCACGAAACCACCCCCACCCTACGAAATCAGCCCCCTCGCTTCCCCCACCCTTGAAACCACCGTTTCTTCCCACCACCCTCAAAACCACAACCCTCAAAACCACCAACCCTCACTTCCCCCCACCCCGAAACCACCCCTTCTCTTTCTTTGTTAGGGTTTAGGTTTGTTTGGGTGGGGATTTAGGGTTTGAGGGGCACGGTTGAGGGTGGCATGGAGGGAGGGGTCGGGGTCGTGTTGCGGTGGGGAGAAGTGAGGGTTGGTGGTTTTGGGTGGGGAAGAAAGCGGTAGTTTCGAGGGTGGGGAAAGCGAGGGGCTGATTTCGGGTGGGGGTGGTTCGTGGTGGGGCTGGATGGTCAACGCCTGAAAACTAAGTCAAGGGTCTTTTTCGTACCAAAGGTTTAATGTGACAAAAATATTTGGTTTAAGGTTTGTCTTGACAAAAAAAAATTTAAAAGGTTGTTTCTGACAAAAAGTGTATTATAAAAGGTTGTTTCTGACAAATTTTCCTAAAATTATAATACTAAGTTACGAAAAAATTATATCTGAGCTAACAATTTTATGCTATGAGTATCAAATTAGGTTAAATTGCAGATGTTGTATCTTTTACTTTCTCAATGAAAGGGGGGAAAGACGATATAAAAAGGGAGGTTGAGAGTCTATATATAGAACTTGTGTAATGAAGTATTGGGAACTAGTGATATAAGTTAATAATGATGGGAATATAATTGTAAGGTTGATTTGGATGTAAATTTATATAATTGGTATTATAAAGTTCAAACATATAACCGAAACAAGAAAAAGGAATAAGTTGGGGACACAAACAAGTTGAGGTGATAAAGTTGTTTCCAGATAGCATAGAAAGTAAATAATTATTACAAACCAAATATAAGTTCTAAAGTCAAACAAATAACAGCGGAAGTCTTAATACTATCTATTAAGCTAAAGGAGATCAATGAACTCTTTAATCCAACCAAAAGTAAACTACCTTTAGGTACTTGCACATTAGACACTGTAGTATCAGTCAAAGGCTGAGCAAGATTTCATATTATAACAAAACTATCTGATGTGCAAGCAAGACATATAGGAATATCTTGCAAATTTATTTAAAAGCTGTATAGATTATATATATAATATATTAAGGTTCTAACAATCTCAACTCCAATCTTTCTATCTTTCTAAACCATTCTGTAATCGCTCAAATATAACTCCTTTGCAATATGTGAGTAGGAAGTAAAAGAAATCCAATGAGCTAGCTAGGCTTACTGGATAAGGTAAACACCAAAGTGGGTATTAAACATCTGGAATTGGAATTGGTCAAACCGGGTCCTAAATTTTTGGACCCAGACCCGGACCCGGTGGGTACCAGGTCCAGAACTGGGTAACCAGTTGTAAGTTTAACAACATACTAAGATGGGCCAATTGAGCTATAAAATTTTTTTAAAAAATAAAATGGGCCTAAAGGCCTACTAAGTACTAACTTTTTACTTAACAACTATTATCCTATTATCAATTCTATATGAGTATATGAAAAAAACCAATTCTAAGTACTGGGTACCCGGACCTAGACCCGCTCCAACCAGGTACCCAGTGCTGGAACCAGTCAAACTGGGTACCCACCATGTACTGGGTCCGAAAAAATTCTACCCAGAATTGGAACCGGATGCAACTGGGTTCAATTAGTTGGACCCAGACCCGGACCCAGTTGGACCGGGACCGGGTCCGGCGGGTCCATACCGGGTCTGGGTCTGGGTACCCGGAATTTCTACTCACCCCTACTAGTATGCATACCCTAACTTGATAACGTATCAAGATGGAAGACAAATGACAAGAGTATTGATCAATATACTCCCAACTACTATAATAAATTGTTGCGACATTGTTAACTCAACGTACTTCCATGACTTACTTGATTAAGGTGAAGTAATAGGCTGAAAGTACTCTATAAAATAACTCAATCTCCACTTCGATCCGATTTACGACCCGAAAAACGCAACCCAAGAACAAATTATCCTCTTTTGAAAAACCCACAAAAATCGATAAACATGGGAGATGGATAAATCATGGTTAGTGGGTGATGATGGTTGATGGCAGGGTTGTCTTAAACATTTTGGGCCTGTTCAATCTTTAAAATGAGGCCCTAATACAAAAATGTGCGATAATTATTTTTTTTTCATTATGATTGTATAGAAAAATGGATCGTTATTGCAAAACTATGTGTAAGTGTAGCTGACAAGAGCATTCTATTTCATATTACCATTCCCTGGCAAACGAAAAACAACAAACAAAAGTTAGAATAACACTCTCACTACTCATCCATCAACATTTGCTAAAAATAATTATCTTTAAATATCTGATATGGAAAATCTAAATGCATGTATAATACAAATTGGCCACCAATTCAGAAACTTGCTCACCTAATCATACAAGAAATTACACCATGCTTAATCGATCAAACAAAAAAAAAATTACACACTAAGGAATAATAAGAACAGAAAACTACATGCGAAGAGTGAAGTCTACCTCTAAATTATTGAACAGTTTCAAACAAAAATCTGGGATTTTTTGAAAATTATCTGGTGATGCAACTGGAGTCTTGAAATTGCCCAGATTGGAGTATGGAGAACTGGAGACTTGGAGAGTACTTCAGATGAATCATATGGTATTTATATACGAATCTGATTTTTTTTTCCAACTGCAATTCTGATTCGTATAATGATTGTTTGAGAAATTATTGAGATTGGATGAATATACATAGAGGCTGTAAAATTTAGCCGTTTGACATAGAAAAAAATTCATGATTTGATCTTTTCATGACTGTAATTCTTGGCTCTTGATTGAGAGGGAAAGGAGGAAGATTGAAAGTGTAGGAAACTTTGGTGAAGTAAGGAAATAAATGACAGTTGCAGCATAATAGAATATTGAAAATCTTAACTTTTAAGGAAATTTGCAATTAGAGGAGAAAAATCTGGAGAATTGAGTTGAATTTAGTCATTATTGAAAGGTTGAAAAATGGAAAAGCGTATCTAACGGGACTAAGGGGAGATGAAGTATTTTTTACTTTCTTTTTTTTGGGGCCCCTAAAATTTTGGGGCCCTGTGCAATTGGGCAGCTTGCACAGGTCCAAAACCGGCCTTGGTTGATGGAAATTTTGTAGTTTTAATGCTGATGGAGGTAAAAAATTGAAGAAAAATATAACATAGTTGGCCGTGAGTTAGAGAGGAGCAAGGATGTTGTACACTCTTTTCTTTCTTTTGCTTTCTTTCTTTTCTTTTTTTCTAATTTTATCTCTACTTATCATACTAATATGATAGGTATTGGGTTCTAACGTAACCTAGTAAATTTAGGAGTTTATTTTTGACCACTTATAGGGTAAAGTCAATAGCTAGCAAAAAAAGGTATTTTAATCAAAAGAAATCTAAAATTAGTTTCATTAAATGATTGAATACAAATAGTTACTAAATGGATATAAAAATACGGAGTGTTACAATCTACCACCCTTAAAATAAGTTTTGTCCCAAAACTAAAAGTATTACTCAAATGATCAAACTTATACTCTTGTTTATGAAAACAACTCATTAACTCTATTGGCTAGCCAACTACTATCACTCTCTCTTGATAACATCTCCAACAACCAAATCATTCCGGAGAACATCTCTGACAACTAATTCACTTTCTCATAGATTAATTCAATTGATCACCTTTATAACCAAACAATCATTCCAACTAATATATTCATACCATATCAAGTACAACCAACACCTCATAGATTAATTCACCCAATCACCCTTGTAGATATACAACCTGTTACATAGTGCTAGACTCGTAAATAAATACTACTATCCCCAACAGTAGGTTCAATAATAAAATACTTATGCAACAATGCCTGGACTCAAAATCCGAACCCGAGCTCGCCTTCAGACCTGCAAAAAGGGACCCACCCTGGAGGTTTGGGTAGTTCTCCCTCCGAAGCTTAAGTCAGGTGTCAGGAGTAGAAAGGAAACTTTTAGAGAGAGAAAGTAGAGAGAGAGAATTTATGGCAGAATAACAGTACCCTGCTCTGAAAAATGTCCCTTTCCCCTGATTTCAAGGACTATTTATAGTTTCTGAAATGACTGCTATACCTTGATGTCACCCTTATTTGGGAACATCTGATTGGGTAAGCAATAATAGTATGACACGTGGCGATCATTGATTTGGAGAGTACACATCATCTATTAGCAAAGAGACGCCCTTTGCTTTTACTAGGCCTGAGTATAGATTGGGCAAGAAGAAGGGCTAGTACAACTTTCTTTATTCAGAAAGGTGTACTTTAGTCCATACATTGTTCAGGACCATGTACTTTACTGTAGCAATAAGGTGCCACATGTAAGGTCGTGATGAGGCCACGTGTCTCATTGACAACCGTGGATTTTTTAGGCTACAACATTTACCCCTTAAAAGAGGATTTTTGCGTAGTTTAGGCGCCAAGACGGTTGGAATTCTCTTTTAATCAATAGGAACTGCCCTATCTTTTTTCAAAATGAAATGGGCGCCATTTAGCCGGTCTCAACAAGTCAACCCTCAAGAGTTTTTTTTGGAATGCAACGGTTATTTTACCGGAGGGGGAGGTCATTTTTACCTCTCTATAAATATGTCCCCTTGTCGTTTCTGAAATCATTTTCACACCCTTGAGAGAATTTCTAGAGAGAGAGACTCTGCTCAATTTCTTACTGGACCTTAGAGAGAGAAAGATTCTTCATCCAAGATCTCACTAAGTTTCTTCAATCCGTCCAAGATCTTCGCTAAGTTTCTACCATCCGTCCGAGTAATTTCAACAGGTATTTCTTTTGTTAATCCTTACTTTGTGCTTTTTCTTTTTCATTCTTTTTAAGAAAAAATAGATTCGTCCTTTTCATCGAACAATATCGGCCTCTTAAGGGTTGGTCTTAACCCTAGAAAAGAGAGCCTTTCTTCCTCGACATATTCTAGAGTTGGGCATATTCTGGTCGGACATGCATTTTATTTATTTGGACATGAACGGAAAAGTCAGACGACCCAGTCTTAACCTAAGCAGAGTAATAATCTGGCACGCGTCAAGCAAACAACTCGTATTAGAGGAGGGGTGAATATCCCGGCCTCCAGTTCGAAAATGGAGGCATCGACAGGCCGGAATTCTGCTGACGGGGAGCGTGAAGTTCAAAGCACCCGACCAGCAAACAAAATCTCTTCTCCGGAAAACGTCCAGGAGGAGAGAACCAATGAGAGACTTTCAGAAGCTAGCCCGTCCGAACAAGGTCTGGAGATTGACGGGGCCAATGAAGTGGAGGTTTCCTCCAGCTCGTCCTATGACTCGGAGGAGCCGTCCACTACTTCTTCCGAAATTAGACGTCGCCTAGGTACTCTGTCAGACCCTAGGTTCATCCTGGTCGACAATAGTTGGCTCGGACGAGTATGCCCAGACCTTAATCACTTTTCCTTGGCCATGCCGATGCCGGGATACCGCTTTGTTCTTTCTGGTCGAGAGGACATTATACTTAGTGCTCCATCCTGCCATTTTGCCGTCTATCGGCTGGCTTTGAATGCAAGGTTACGATTTCCCTTGCATCCATTTATAAGCCTATTTCTTCAGTATTATAGCATCGGCCGCAGCCGACTTGCCCCCAATTCCTAGCAAAACATTTTGACTTTCTTGGCCGTTTGCGAGCTGAAAGGCGTTGCCCCTTCCTTGGCTGCTTTCTCCCAGATACATTATGTATCTAAGGTTCCTAAAACCGTGGACGGAGCCTAGTTTAGTGTATGCAATCGTCAGGGCTTTTTGACATCATGGGACAAGACGTCCAAAATGCATGTATGGAAGGCAGAATTCCTGTTCGTCCAAGCCCCTAATGAAGCCGTGGCCAGACGGTATCGATATTTTAGCCGGGCGACTACTAATACTGGATGAACATCGTCCTACATAGAGCTGGAGGACGATTTAGCTGAGGAGATGATGGAATACTTCAGAATATCGGAGTATTCCACTCTAAACAATTCTTCTTTTAACGGTCCGTCCAATTGGATTCCTTTCAAAGAAATGTTTTACAATGATAACTTCTTGGTCACTACAGGCTTGCGGCAGGTCGAGGATAGAGGTTTACTTCCATCTTTTTTCCCAAGTAAATGCCCCCGTCCAAAGATTATAATTGTTCTAATCAATGCCCTTCTTATTGTGTAGCTTCTACTAAAGTCGTCCTGAAGAAATCCTGGACTAGAGACATCAGTGAGTCCAAGTTCACGAGTTCTTTATAGAAGGACTACAGCAAGTCCGACTTAGAAAAGAGGACGGATACCTTGGTATGTATATTTATTCTTTTTTTTTTGGACGAACCTTTCCTTAACACGGAAGGCGTCCAAGAAACAACTGGCCGACCTTTTTTAACTTTCAAACGGTCCCTGTTCCAAAGAGGATCGGCCATATTTCCCTTGGCCGGCTTCCTTATTTTGCTGGTGCCCGTCCTGAGAATCAATATTTTTATTGACTTTTTGGACGGGCTCCATTGTTGGACACTCCTGACTTCAAAAAGAAAGGCGACCAATGCTTTTTGGCCGGTTTGCTTCCGGTGGAGACATCGTCCGAAAACATTTTTTATCTTCATTGGACGATCTCCCTTTTTGACAGGATCCCGTCTAAATTGAAGTATTGCCATTGTTTTGGACGATCTCCCTTTTTGACAGGACCCCGTCCATAGTGGAGTCTTGCCATTCTTCTGGACGATCTCCTTTTCTCTATCTCTCTCTTTTTCTTTGACGCTTATGTCTTTAACTTGTGTTTTTTATTTTCAGAAAAATGCCCCAACGTCTAAGGCGTTGGCAAAGAAGGCGGCCTCAAAGAAAAGACTAACCGCAACGGGAGATGCCCCTCCTCCCAAAAAATCCAAAGGCTTCACGGCTAAGAAGAAGAAAACTGACCGGCCTGCTGTGCCGAAGGTCGAAATTCCCCTTTCAACTGAGGAAGTTCCACCTTCGGCCGAAGAAAAGGCCGTGGTTTCCTATACCGGTCCAGCGGGTTTGGCACCCCTACTATTATTGAACAAGATGCGATTGTTAATTTGGACGAGGCCGAAGGGGCCGAGAAAAACATTTCTCAGCCGGACATGACTAAGGACGGCTCGACTTTTTCCGGGCCCGTAGCGGGGCGTGTTTCACAGATGTCCGAGGCTTATAGATCGGCCTTTCGATCTTCTAGTGAGTCTTATGACTCTAAAGATGTAAAGACTTTGCGCGTCGCCGGGCGTCCGATGAGTCTGTCCAACAAACTAACCGTGGTTATACCCGTCAAAAATACTGACGAGTCTCCTCTTTAAGATAAAGGCAAAGGGGCATGCTGAAGTAGCTCCTGACGGTTCTCTCATCTTATAGGACGACGACTCCTCCGCGGCCTTTGCGAGGATGACTTTGGTCGATCGTGAGAAGCTGAAAAAGGAGCTATTCAAATGCTTCCTTGAGCCTTACATCAAAGGCTTAAGAGGGGCTTCATCTGGGCATGTAGGCTACATATCTCAACTAGCTACTGAGGTACATTCTTCATTTCTCTAAAGTCTTCTTTTTTATACTTGGCAAATTTGCCTACTTTTGTGATCGTCCTGATATTCCTTGACCTTCTGTTTTTCAGCTATTTGCTCGCAGCATAATTACTGAGGACTGGGCAAGATTGCTCAGAAAAGAAAACAAGTAGCTCGTCAGGGATGCTACCACTGTTGGGGATAAGGCTCAGTTTGCCATAGCCGAGCAGGAGGTA
Organism: Beta vulgaris subsp. vulgaris; assembly: GCF_026745355.1. Taxonomy (NCBI): domain Eukaryota; kingdom Viridiplantae; phylum Streptophyta; class Magnoliopsida; order Caryophyllales; family Amaranthaceae; genus Beta; species Beta vulgaris. The sequence continues at coordinate 28,143,468 of NC_079204.1, forward strand.
TTGCATCGCCAATCGAGGAAGGCTTGGGAGAAGCGTTCAACTGAGCTGGAATCGGCCAACAAGAGATACCTCGTTCGTCTGACGGAGCTTCTGGACGAGAAGGCTGCCCTTGGGCGGACTCTCACGGACGAAAGAAACACGACCTTTCTGACGGCTGTTGAGCTTCGGAGAGAGAATTGCTTTCTTCAAGCAAAAAATCACGACCTGAAGAGAGAGGCCGCTGATGCTTTTGAGTCGGCCAAGGAGGCTCTTAATGAGGTAATAAATACCTCCAAGACTTGGGTTGTGAGGGCATTCGAAATGCTGGCTGAATCACACGATGTTCCTAGATATGAACGTCGCTTAGAGTTTCACGAAAGCCTTCACCAAGCTACCATGGCCGGAAGGGAGCTCCTAGTCTTTCAAGAATCCTCAAACGACGAGGAAGAGGAAGCTGATCCAGAGGCTCAAGCAGATGATACCAACAATATTCCCGAGCCGGACGCTTAACTTTTGTTTTCTTTTCAATCTTGGCCGCATGCCTTTTGTACTTTAGTTTTTCTTTATAAGCCTAACATTGTAGTTTTCCTTAAATTTTTATAATAGAATCTATTTTTTTCACTTATTGTCTCTTGTTTCCATTCTGCTCATTGTTTAATAATTCAACCTCAATAACTTTCCCCTTTATAAGCAAACTGTTTTGGCCGAAGATGTTGACAATCCAATCATGGACGCACTAATCCAATTATGAGAATAATAACACCAAGTGTCAAAGTTTTTCGGCCTGAAATGCTAGAGTTCTTCGTCAGAACTTCACTCAAAGTTGCACCAAGGCTTGGTTCTCTGTTCAAGGACGTTTTGCTACTTGCATTAGTATATTTAATATGTATCCACCCTTCTTGGACGAAGAAATTTTATTAATTTTCTTTGTTCTAAGAAGGAGAACGACCATGTTTGATGGTGATATACTATGCAAAGTATAATCTAGGATTTCGGCAATCCGTCCATCCTTGTTAAAGCTTGCAATAACTTCTTCCTTTACAAAGGTGGTTATTACAGTGAGTGGCCTTTGGACGGAAAGTAAGACCCTTATACTAAAGTTTCTTAATTCCCGTCGCCTTCGTTTAGGAGATTGATGTTAACTTTATGAGTTTATCAATTGGTGGCCTTTGTCATGTGGGATTTTGACATATTAGCCGATATTCTAATAGAGGGTGTTTGTGTTTTACTGTTCTTTTATGAATATTTGTTCTAGACCACCAGCTTCGTCGATGGTGGGAGCCCTTAATCAAATTGCAAGGCATAATAAGTAAAGAGATAGTCATAGACTGAAAGTAGATTTGTATTATATGAATTTTGCTTGGCTGGGGGCCAAGATACATGTATACATTTCTACTTTTTCATTAATGTGCTATGGCACTTTGTTATCTGGAAATTACACTTTCAAATTACATCAGATGTAGTATTTTTTTCAAAGTGTTCGAGTTCCACGTTCGAGGAATAGGACGACCGTCCATCGCTTCCAGACGGAAGGTGCCACTCTAGACTTCGTGGATGATCTTGTAAGGCCCTTCCTAGTTTGGTGTGAGCTTGCCCATTTCTTTGGCACGACCGACTGCTTCCATTTTTCTTAAGACAAGGTCCCCTACCTTCAACGGCCGTCTTATCACCTTCTTGTTGAACTCACGAGCCATTCGCAGTTTCTACAGCTGCATTCTAAAGAGAGCATTGCCCTGGACTTCTGGAACCTGGTCCAAGGCCGTGCGAAGAGCAGCCCAGTTGGCTTCTTCTCAATATAGCATAACTCTTAAGGTGAATTCTTCTATTTCAATGGCAATGACGGCTTCTGAGCCATAGACAAGCATAAATGGAGTCTCCCCAGTTGATTCTGATTGACCAAAGAACTAGCTGTAGCTTTGCTACCCATAGACCTTTCGCATTGTTCAGCTTCTTCTTTATGCCATTTGAGAGGATCTTGTTAAAGGCTTCTACTTGCGCATTTGCGTGAGGATGAGAAACAACAACCAAGTGAGCTTTTATGTCCTGATCGGCCAGCCATTCTTTGATCTTAGGCGTCTCAAACTGTGGTCCATTGTCAAAGATAATAGACTAAGGCATACCAAAACTTGTAATGATGTTCTTGCAGATAAACCCCTTTACATCATTAGTGGTGATCCCTCTCATAGCCTCAGCCTCGACCCATTTAGTGAAGAAGTCTATTGCTACTATCATAAATTTCTTCTGGCCGGCAGCTACAGGGAACGACCCCAAAAAATCCATTCCCCATTTGGCAAAAGGAAGGGGAAAAAGAATTGGAGTTAGATAATTGGAGGGCTTCTGATATACGTTGCCATGCTCTGACAGCTATCACACTTCTTTGCATAGACAAAGGCGTCTTCCTTTAAGGTGGGCCAATAATACCCTTTCCTTAAGGCCTTCTCTCCTAATGCTCTTCCCCCAATGTGAGAGGCATAAGCTCCTTCATGCAATTTTTTCAAGACATCTAACCCGTCCTTCCTAGTAATGCACTTCAAGAGTGGCTGCTTAAATGCTTTTTTGTACAAGGTTTTATCCCAAAGCTCGAACCACTTGTCCCTTGCCTTCACATACTTGGATTCTAAGGGATCTGAGGGCAGGCGTCCAGTCTTCTTGTATTCAAGGATGGGATCCATCCAAACATTTCCTCGGCTAAGGAACAGAACTTGCTCTTGATCAATAATCTTTGCCGGCTTTACCTCCCAAAACACAGTTCGCGACACATCCCCTTCGGTCGAACTACCTAGTTTTGAGAGAGCATCGGCTTGATGATTCTCAGACCTTGGGATCTGGTCGAGCACAAATCGCTTCAATGGTTTTAATTCTTCTTGAATCAACTTCATGTACTTTGTCGTCATGGACGCCTCTTTACATTCAAAGTCATCATTTACTTGACTAACCACCAACAAGGAATCTGTTTTGCCTCAATTTCCAAAGCTCCAGCCGCTTTGCACATTTTAATGCCGGCTAGCAGCGCTTCTTAATCTGCTTCGTTGTTTGATGCATGGAATTGAAATCTGATTGCATACTCAAATTTGTCCCCTTCCGGTGATTGGAAGATTATACCAGCCCTGCAGCCGTTTGGAGTGGACGATCCATCCACCATAAGGGTCCAATGCTGCCTTCCCCTAGCTGGATCCTAGACGGATTCAACCGTAGGTCGAGTAAGCTCCGCGATGAAATCAGCTAAGGCTTGTCCCTTGATTGCTTTTCTAGGCTCAAATGCTAGGTTGAACATGTTCTCCACGGCCCATTTTAGCATTCGCCCAAAAGCATCCATCTTGTGCAGAACTTGCTTTAGGGGTTGGTCAGTATCGATGAGGATATTATGAGCCAGAAAGTATGGCCTTAGTTTCCGGCTGGCCATGAGCAGTGCTAGGCCGAATTTCTCCACCAACGAATATCTACATTCGGTATCTTTTAGCACATGGCTTACAAAGTAGACCGAAATTTGTACTGAATCTCTTTCGGCCAGGAGGACATCGCTTACTGAATACGGTGAAACAGCCAAACATACAAATAAAATCTCCCCCTCGGTCGGGCTTATCAATCGAGGCAACTACCAGAGATGCTCTTTAACCTGTTGGAGAGCTTTCTTTGCCTCTTCCGTCCATTCAAACTTTGCTTTCTTTTTTATCGTTGCGAAGAAGTGATGACATTTGTCCCCGGATTTAGAAAGAAAACGTCCTAGGGCTGCCAAGCACCCTATCAAACGTTGAACTTCCTTAACTTTGGACGGAGATGTCATGCTTATAATAGCCTGAATCTTGTTAGAGTTTGCTTCAATTCCTCTCTGGTCGACCAGGAATCCCAAAAACTTTCTGCCCACCACCCCAAACACGCATTTCTGCGGGTTCAACTTCAGCTTAAATTTTCTAAGTGTCAGGAGTGTTTCTCGAAGATCCTCAATATGATCCACACCTTCCGACTTTTGACGATCATGTCATCAATATAAGCCTCCATGTTCCGTCTCAGCTGTGGCTGGAAGACAGTGTTTATTAGCCGTTGGAAAGTAGCTGGTGCATTTCGAAGGCCGAATGACATCCTCAGCCAACCGTAGAGCTCTTTCTCAGTAATGAATGAAGTCTTATCTTGATCTTGTGGCCACATTGGAATCTGATGAAAACCAGAATAAGCATCCATGAAGCTTAATAGTGCATACCCCGTTGTGGAATCGACTAGCCGTTTTATTTTTGGCAGAGGGAAGCTGTCCTTTGGGCAAGCCTTATTTAGATCAGTGTAGTCCACACACATCCTCCAAGTTCCATTTGGCTTAGGGACCATGACTACATTAGCAATCTAATCCGGATAATAAGTTTCCCGGATGAATTTTGATTTTAACAACTTTTGCACTTCTTGATCAACAGCTTGATTCCTAGTCAGACCCAGGTGCCTCTTTTTCTGCCGGATTGGTTTTTAACCTGGATCTATGTTTAGCTTTTGATCGGCAACATCGGGATCAATTCCCGGCACTTCTTCGACCGCATATGTAAAAACATCCTCATATTCCTTTAACAGCTTGATCAGTTCATCTTTGATCTTGGGATCTAGAACAGACCCAATTTTCAGCGTCCTCTTTGGACGTCTTTCATCCACAAATTTCAGTCGGCATTTCTACTGGCTCTGACCGTTCTAGCATAATACCCATCATGGCCATTACTTCTTCTGATGAAGCCTTTTCTTCTTTGATGGCCAGGCACTTCCTCTTCTTGCTCGGCAGGAGGATGGACAGCTTGCTGATTTGAGGGGCCTTCATCTAAGTTCTTTCCACTTCAATTTTTAACTCATTTATCTGGCCTTTCACCATCTCGGCTGGCCCTTCATCTATAGCCTTTGATTGTTCTGGTTTTTCTCCCTTCCATGATGCAGGTTTTAGAGTGGTGAGGTAGCATTCTCTTGCTGCTTGCTGATCTCCATATAGGGATCCAGTCTTCCCTCCATCGCACTCAAACTTCATTAACATCAGATGAGTTACAATAACAACTTTGATGGGGTTCAACGTGGGTCGCCCGAGAATGACGTTATAAGCCGTCAAATCTCGTACCACCAAGAACTTAACAAACAATATTCTGGAGGCCTCTCTATCTCCCACCCAAAAAGGCAAGGTGACGGTTCCTATAGGGTGGATTATGCCTCCTCCAACCCTATGATAGGATGATGAACTGGGAACAAGTCATTCTCATTGAACTTTAGTCTTAATAAACATTATGCACTGATGATATCGGTCGAACTCCCCGTATTAATCAAAATTCTTCTTACTCTCAGGTTTGCAATTTTCATTTCCACAACCAAAGGGTCGTCATGGGGGGTTCTTATCTTCCCACGATCCAGCTCGCTGACGACTACCTTAGGGAAGGGATCAGACTCTGCCCGATCGGTAAGCATGATCTGGCCGAGTTCCCTTAAGTAATTCTTATGTCCTTGGTTGGTTGGATCTCCTGCTGCAAATTCTCCAGATATGACAAGCACTACATCTTCGTCAGTGCTTTCACTTTCTTTTCTTCGGTTCTGACGGTCATTCCGCTTATGAAACTTTTTCCCTCCTTGAGGAAGATATGAATTCATCTTCCCTTTACAAGATAAATCCTCCAAAGCTCTTTTCAAATGTTTGCATTCATTTTTTTCATGACCACAATCTTTATGAAAGTGGCAATATTTGTTTTTATCCCTAATTCTGTAAGGAGTTTTCATATCAGCTGGTGCCTTTAGCGCATGCTGATCTTTTATCTCCATAAGAATGGAATATTGATCTTTGCTGAATTCTATAGGCTCAACTGATGCTGCTGGTTCACTTCTTTTGCTTCTCTTAGATGAGGTTGTCATTTAAGTCAATGCCCAAGTTTTAGCTTTCTTGGAATTGCTCCTTTTTGGCTGAGCTGCTTCTTCAGTCTTTTTTTGTTTCAGGATGCTTTGCTTCTGCGCATACCTCCGTAGCATGGATAAATGCCTCAGCCTTCCGTAGGGCTTCGGTCAGAGTGGTAACCTTCTTTTTCACCATTTCATATTGGAAACTTCCTGGCCTCAGACCCCTGATGAAGGCGTCAAAAGCTACTCTCGCATTCAGATCCTGGATCTGCAATGCCTCTAAGTTGAATCTCTTCACAAAACTTCTTAAGGCTTCCTTTGGTACTTGCATGACCTTCCCCAAGTTCATGCTGGTCTTCTGCTCCTGCCGATTTGCTACAAAATGACCGGTGAACAAAATACTAAGCTTTGTGAATGTTCACGGAGTTAGGAGGAAGGTTATTGAACCATTTTTGCGCTACTCCTTTTAAAGTAGTTGGGAAATTCTTACACCAAGTAGCATCATCGACTGCTTGGACATACATTTGATGCTTGTATGCTGATAGATGATCGTCTGGATCAGTAGTTCCGTCGAAAGGTTCTATCGTTGGCAGCTTAACCTTTGGGTATGGGAGAGACTCCATGATTCTGGCCGAGAATGGAGTCGGCCAGTTGATCTTGAGTTCCCCAGCATGACCCTAGTGGGTATGTGCTCTCGACGATATTCCTTTAACACAGGATTAGAGGAGGTGTTAGCTTGGACTTGCCGTCTATACACCATAGGTTGCAATACAGTTTTTTCTTGCCTTGACTGGACAGGCGAAAGTCTTTGACTTCTTCCTTCAGTTTTGGATGGCGGCCTTAATGGAGGATCCTTGATATAAGGGGTAGATCCTGAAGCCGAGCACTGGAGAGTAGCTGCTTTCTTAGCCTCCAGGTAATTTCTAGCATCCGTCTCCATTTTATGACCGCTGGGAGGTATGTTATCTCCAGGTCGGACCACCAACTTCCAATCCATCTTCTTCCGTGGCTCACTGACCACTGGCTACTTTCCTTTTGACAATCGCTTGGACACTTCTTGCCGAGGAGGCCGGCTTGTCCCTGGACGACCCTCCTAACATTACTCCCTAGGTGGAGCAACATCGACCGGGTCTGGATTGACCTGAAAAAATAGCATATTGTTTTTGATTTGCTCCTCCATGACAGCAGCCATCCTAGTCTAGAAGTCACTCAGGACAGTTTCCAGATGGGCAGCTGTCACCAGACGCTCAGGATTCTCTTGAATGATGGGCTCCCTGCTTCGTCCAGAAAGGTTTACAACAGCAGGGGGCCTATCTCTTCCTCTTGGTTGCCTTTCTTCGCCCACCGTATCCTCCACTTGTATCTCAAAACTTCTATTCCTAGCAACATTGGATGAGTGACAATCAGTCATTGTTGCGTCTCCCCACAGACAACGCCAAATGTTACGTAGTGCTAGACTCATAAATAAATACTACTATCCCCAACAATAGGTTCAATAATAAGAGACTTGTGCAATAATGCCCGGACTCAAAATCCGAACCTGAGCTCAACCTCCAGACCTGCAAAAAAGGACCCACCCCGGAGGTTTAGGTGGTATTTCCCCCTCTAAAGCTTAAGTCAGGTGTCAAGAGTAGAAAAGAAACTTTTAGAGAGAGAAAGTAGAGAAATAGAGAGAATTTATGGCAAAATAATAGTACGCTGTTCTGAAAAATGTCCCTTTCCCCTGATTTCAAGGACTATTTATAGTGTCTGAAATGACTGATATACCTTAATGTCACCCTAATTTAGGAGCATTTGATTGGATGAGCAATAATATTATGACACGTGGCAATGATTGATTTGGAGAGTACACATCATCTATTAGCAAAGAGACAACCTTTGCTTTTACTGGGCCTGAGTACAGATTGGGCCAGAAGAAGGGCTAGTACAACTTTCTTTATTTAGAATGGTGTACTTTAGTCCATACATTATTCTGGACCATGTACTTTACTTCAACAACAAGGTGCCACATGTAAGGTCGTGATGGGGCCACGTGTCTCATTAACAGCCGTTGATTTTTCAGGCTACAACACAACCATTTCAACTAAATGTTCATACTTTAAGAAGTAGAACATACAACATATTACAAGGTTTATCATAGAACTTTACAATAAAACATCTAATCATACACGAATTATGTATACTTTAGACATTAGGGTATACATCACATATGAATTTGTAACACCCCCAAATTACTCGCTTTTAAATAAATAATTTAGCAAATAATATTTGAGTAATTTAGGAGTATTTCCGCCACGTGACTAACACGCTTTCGGAAGGCAACTACTAACTAACAAAATAACTTGCAGTAGAAGACTTTAACCAAAAATAATAATACTTCTCTATTAATAAAAATAAATATTGTAAAAACTCGTAAAACCCTCCTAAAACCCTCTGCTGACGCACAATTAGGTTCTTTGCTATCCTGCACCAACGGTCGGTATGGGCCGGAAAAAGAAGACTCTCGGGCAGGCGAGTAGCTCGTCGACGCCGGGATCTTCGGAGATGGTTGATACTGCTACAAAATCTGAGGCTTTAGGTGACCCGGTGGAAAAAATTAATGGAACAGTAACTAATGAACAACAACCAGAGGTAGTGGAGAAATCTCACGTTGAGGAAGCTCAGCTACGATGGAAAGGCTTTACAGGACAGTCACGTATCTCCGAGAAAGGTATGGGGTTTAAATTTGTAGCTTTTGTTATAGCTAATGGAGACTTTGTTGCTAAACTTGATAAAAGAGATGTGGATACACAGACAAAGAACTGGGAATTTGCTTTGGTAGTATATGTTGTAGGCCAAAATCCCACTCTCACTTCTATTTCACAATATGTGAATGTTTTTTGGCAATTGACTCATGAACCAACCATCTTCAAGCATGAAGAGGATTTCTTCATTTTTAATTGAACTCTAAGGAGGATAGAGATCGTATTCTTTTTGCTGGGCCTCATCTATTCTATGGTAAAGCAATGATAGTTAAGAAATGGTGTGCTAGTTTTAATTTTCATGAACATATTTTGAAAGTGGTCCCTGTGTGGGTAAAATGTCCAAACCTGACACTCAGTTATTGTGGTGGAGATTCTCTAAGCAGGATAGGGAGTTTGCTAGGAGTTCCCCTGTTTGCTGATGAATGCACTAGCAAAGGATTGAGAATCTCTTTTGCGAGAGTGCTTGCGGAGATTGATGTAACGCATAAGTTGCCAGAAAACATCATAGTGGAGGACCCTAATGGCACTTGTTTTAACTAGAAGATGGTTTATGAATGGTTGCCTCCTTACTGCATGAAATGTAGTAAGGTTGGGCATAACTCACTAGTAGAATAATTGCTTATTGTTGCGGTCATATTGTTGCGGTTTTGCCCATACGTAGCAATATATTACGTAAAAAGAAGAAGAAAAATATAAATAATCATATTGCTGCGGTTTCGACCAAAAACCGCAGCAATATGGTATCAACAAATATTTTATGAAAAATTTTGACCATTTGACCATGATATATTGTTGCGGTTTCCGGCAAGAACCGCAACAATATATTAAAAGAATATTAAAAAAAAAAATTATTTTAATATATTGCTGCGGTTCTTAGAAAAAACCGCAGCAATATCCTTAAAAATTTAATAAACCGCTTCTTTCAAATCTACCCATCTTACTCTTTCAGCCATTTGGGGTTTTCTCACCCTTTACCCATCTCTCTCTCACCTCTCACCTCTCACCTCTCACATCTCTCTCTCACCTCTCACCTCTCACCTCTCACCTCTCTCACACGCCATTTTCATCTATCTATCTCCTCTCTCACCCTCACCTCTCACCGGCGCTTACTCCTCTCACCGGCGCTTCCTCCTCTTTATCTTTCGTTCTTTCCACCGTTCGTAAGTTGTTTCCACCGTCCTTCATCGTTCTCCATCTTCGCCACGAGGAACAAGGTTAGTTTTTTCCTAATGTCATTTTTTTTTTGCGTTTTTATTTTTCGTTTTTGTTTTTGATTTTCGTTTTTGTTTTTGATTTTCGTTCTCCAGATCTATTTTTTTCGTTTTTTTTCGTTTTTATTTTTCGCTTTTCTTTTTTATTTTCATTTTTGTTTTTGATTTTCGTTCTCCAGATCTATTTTTTCGTTTTTGTTTTTCGTTTTTGTTTTTTGATTTTCGTTTTTATTTTTCATTTTTGGTTTTGTTTTTCGTTCTCCAGATCTATTTTTTCGTTTTTCGTTTTTGTTTTTGATTTTCGTTCTCCATATCTATTTTTTTTCGTTTTTTTCGTTTCTGTTTTTGATTTTCGTTTTTTTTTTTTGGAATTTTGTTCTCCAGCTCTCCCGTCAATCTTTGAAATGAACGAAGCATGCCGACGAAGCCGCCAAGCAAAGCCACCAGTGTTTGTCGTTCGAATTTCAAGATCTAGATATTTTTCCTTTTTTCTTTCATTTATAATTTTTTAATTTTTTGTTACTTTTCTGTAATATCGGCCGAGTCTATATATATATATTTTTTTTTAATTTTTCCTTGTTAATCTGTTTTCAGTTTTTTTATATTTTGTAATTAGGGTTTGTAAAATATTATTTTTATTGAATATATAGCAGTTTAGGTTGATTAATTTTGTGTTGTTATTGTACTACAATAGTTTTCTTGGATTCAAAAATGTTTATATTATAAGTGTATTATAACTATCACAAATTAACGCTTGAGTAATGAAATTTTTTTTTACCTGCCCTGTATATTGTTACGGTTTTGGGAAGAAACCGCAGCAATAGACCTGTATTTTTAATATTAAAAAAATTACATATTGCTGCGGTTTTTTTAAAAACCACTACAGTATTCTTTTTTATTATTATTAATTACAATATATTGCTGCGGTTTTACACAGAAATCGTAGCAATATAATTAAATATTGTTGCGGTTTAAAACCGCATCAATATATTAATTACCTATTGTTTCCCCCTTAATTGCTGCGTGGCCAGATTCGCCGCAATAGGGCACTTATTGACCGCAACAATAAGCATTTATTCTACTAGTGACTGTGGTGCTTTACCAGAAGTCAGAGCAAAACCTAGGGTTACTCAGAAATGGGTACCAAAGAAAGTGAATCCTGCTGTCAATTTAAAGCTTCCTACCACTAGTAGTGTAGAGCCTACCATTCCTAGACCTCTAGAGGAACCTCTAGAGCAGATTGTAGAGGAAGGAGATATTATCACTCCAGTTGCCACGCCTGCAAATGTGGGGGCAGGTACTGAGGAAGGAGGGGCCTGGAAAGTTGTCACAAGGAAAACAAAAGATGAAGCAAGGGAAGGGTATCCAGAGTGGTGTGCAGCTTCAGTTTGGCTCAGGTTTGCCTGGGGGTGCTAGGGGACCAAATCCCTATTTATCTTAATGATTTTAATCAGCTGGTATGTAAGGGGAATGAATGACGCCTTCAAGTTGAGGGAGATTAAAAATTTCCTTCATATTAATAAAGTGACTATGTGTGCTTTACTTGAAACTAGAGTTAGACCTCATAACCAAGGTAAGATTCAGAAGAAATTGGGGGACAAATGGAATTGGATATGTAACTATAGTTCTACTAATAAAGGTAGAATTTGGCTTGGATGGGTGAAGAGTGAAGTCAGGGTGAGACTTATGCTCTCTTTTGTGAAATTTGTTATTGTTGAGGTCCAGAACACTCAGGGTGAATGTTCTATTTTGCTGCTATTTATGGGCTTCATACAATTGAGGATAGGAAAAGCTTATGGGATGATCTTGGAAGGTTTGTGAACAGTATACAATCTCCTTGCATTTTGATGGCAGATTATAATGCTGTTTACCAGGCTATTGACAGATTGCAAGGAAATGATGTTACTCATGCTGAAACTATGGATTTCAGTAACTTCCTAGTGGACAATTGTCAGTCTGAAGCTCCAAATAGTGGGAATTTTTATTCATGGAGTAATAAGGGTCATGGAGCTAATAGAATGTCAAGCAGGATATACAAGGCTATTGTTAATGTTGGATGGGTGAGCCAATATTCAGATGTTGTTGTGAAGTATCTTAACACAGGAGTCTCAGGTCACTCTCCTTTGCTTTTCTCACTTGCTGAAGCACATCATGAAGGTGGTGGTAGACCTTTTAGATTTCTTAATCACTTGGTTGATCATAGGGGGTTTATAGAGATGGTTAAGAATGCTTGGGGCTCTCCCCACTGTAGCTGGAAAATGAAGAAGCTGTGGGTTAATCAGAACAAGACAAAGGAGGCTATTAAAGTGTTCCATGCCAATAGTTACTCCCAAGCTCATTGCAAAGTTGATGATTACAGGAGACAGTTAGAAATTTTGCAGGCCAAGCCTGATTTGAATCATGATACTGAGCTTCAAGAGAGTGAGAAAGAAATCTTAGAGGAATTGAAGAAGTGGTCCCTCATTGACATGAGTGTTCTCAAGCAAAAATCTAGAATTAGTTGGCTATCACAAGGTGATACTAATTCTAAGTTCTATTTTACTGCTATCAAAGTGAGAAATGCAAAAAACAAAATTTCTATGTTGCATAACTCCCAAGGTGACATTTTGACTGACCCTGTGATGATTGGAGAAGAGATTAAAGCTTTCTACATGAAGCTGCTGGGCACTAGTTCGGAGTCCATTGAGGCTATTGATCTGGCTATGGTTAGAAAGGGACCAAGGCTTTCTCAATAGGCCTGCAATCTGCTTATGCAACCTGTTACCACTCATTAAATAGATGTAGCTCTGGCTTCTATTGATGATGCTAAGGCTCCAGGCTTAGATGGTTTCAATGCAGAATTTTCATGAAAACTTGGTCAGTAATTAAACCTGAGGTGTACTCTGGTGTCCTCGAATTCTTTGAAAGTAATCTGATGTATAAGCCTGTTAATATCAAAGCTATCACCTTGGTACCTAAGGTTGATAACCCAATTTAAGCTAAAGAGTATAGGCCTATTGCCTGTTGTACCCTTATCTACAAAATCATCTCTAAGATATTAACTAAAAGGTTGCAGCAAGTCATAAATGAAGTGGTGTGTAGTTCACAATCCGGATTCATGCCAGGGAGACAGATTGGGGAAAATATTTTGTTAGCAACTAAATTAATTAGGGGGTACAATAGGAGTCATATGTCTCCTAGATGTGTCATTAAAGTAGACATTAGGAAAGCATATGCCTCTGTGGAGTGGGTGTTCCTGGAGAGTATGCTGAAAGAGTTCGGTTTTCCAACTCAATTTATTCAGTGGGTGATGATCTGTGTGACAATTGTGTCTTACTCTATCTTGTTGAATGGTTTCCCTACAAAACCATTCCCTGCCAAGAAAGGGCTAAGACAAGGGGAGCCCCTGTCTCCTTTCTTGTTGCTATAAGCATGTAGTATCTTAGTAGATGTCTGGGGGATATGAATATAATTTTCACTCATCATCCAAAGTGTAAGAGAATTAAGCTTACACATTTAATGTTTGCAGATGATTTACTCATGTTTGCAAGGGCTGATCAGGGGTCAATGGAGGAAATTTATAAGGCTTTTCAAAGATTTTCAAGAGCTTCATGGCTGGAAGCTAATAACGAAAAAAGTTGTATTTATTTTGCTGGCATCAACCAGGAAGCGACAGTTTACCTTGCAGCAAGGATCAACATGCCTATTGGGTCTCTTCCCTTCAGATATCTTGGGGTCCCTTTGGCTGCAAAGAAGCTTAGTTTCACTCAATGTAAACCCCTGATTGATAAAATTACTACCAGAAACTAATCAAGGCAGTGGAATCCATATGTAAAACTGGTGCAATTGACCAGTCTAAGAAGGCTCCATTAGCATGGACTTCTATTCAGCTTCCTAAGTCTGCTAGGGGGTGGAATGTGGTAGATATGAGAGTCTGGAATAAAGTTGTCATTCTCAATTTGCTTTGGGCTATTGCTTTTAAACAAGACAAGTTGTGGGTAAGATGGATTAATGCCTATTACATTAAGAGAATTAATGTGATGGAGGTCACTTTGAGTATTAATATCTCTTGGATGTTAAGGAATATCATTGAGTCAAGGAGCTTGTTAGAGGGAATAGGTGGATGGAGTGCCATTAGCAACTAGCAGAATTTCAGCATTAAGGAGGCCTACAAGAAACTTCGAGGCAATTTTGTTAAAGTTGATTGGAGAAGACTGCTATGTAACAACAAAGCTACTCCAAAGAGTAAATACATTCTGTGACTTGCATTGCTTGACAGATTAGCCACATCCAGCAGATTGAATGGGTGGAATGCTAGCATCAGTCCTATGTGTAAAATTTGCAACCAACAGATTGAAACTAGTCAACATCTTTTCTTCAACTGTAGTTACAGTTATGATATGTGGAAGCAGGTGTTAAGTCACTTACAAAGGTACCCTCTTGCTGATTCGAATCTGGGACTTGAATGTGTTTCTAAAAAAGCCAGAAGTACAAAAAGTATTGACAAAGTATATGTCATGCTCTTTACTGAGAGTGTATATGCTGTGTGGTTACAAAGAAATAGTAAAGTGTTTAGGAACTCTTTGTCGCCTCCTAATCTGATTGCAAAGGAGGTTGTATTTAAAGTCTCTTGTAGATGTAGTGAGCTGGAAATACATTTGTTAATTTCTTAACAGATTAGTAGATTGATATGATTACTAAACCAAGAAGTCTAATAATCAAGTATGAGTATGAATCTTGAAGAGATTAGATCCAAGAACTTCGAAATTACAAGTATAAAAGTCAAACAAGGGATATTTCTTTAATCAAGATCACTCCTGAAACTTGAATAAAGAATTTAAACACTCTTAAAAACACTCCTGAATTTAAGACGTTTAACACTAAGAATTCAACACTCCTGAAGAATTATTAATGGTTTTAATTGTTAAGCTATCAAGCAAACAATCAAGAAGATGTATAAAACACAAAATCAAATCTCAATCTGTTATTATTAAGGAAATAAACGCCCCTTATATAGGGTACAAGTTCGACTAAAGATAAACATAAAACTAGGATAAGAATTAAACTAATAACAAGATAAGAATTAAGCTAATTCTATCCTATAACTAATCACACGCCTAAAGATAACCATGTACATCACATGTTTATTCTATTATACAATCTATCTTCTACTAGAATTCTAACTTAACTATAATTCTAATCCAATTAGGAATCCTAATCCAACTAGGATTTGGATTTCTAACTTAACTAAAATTCATAAACTAATATACTCCTAAGAAAACTAGGAGTTCTAATCCTACTAGGATTAGGATTGTAAGAGTCCTATTCCTACTAGAAATAGGAAACAAACAAACTCTTAACAAACTAAAATTTAAAACCCCTAAATTCCATTGAATTCTAACAGATTTATAATGCTACATAATTAACACTTCTCATACGCATCATACTCCCCTTCTTCAAAAAAACTTGTCCTCAAGTTTATTTTGATCCATAAAATAATCCAAATCAATCGTACAACAATATACACCACGAATATGTGGCGTCGTTCATCACCCTCAATCGCTGCACAAAATCTTAGGCTTTCCAAATCTTGATTTTTCCCTAGTTGCAATTTATCCCTCCAAAAAACACATGTAACACTTTGGGAAAACCACGATCATCCACAACCCTAGGCACCAAAGTAAAAGAAATATTAACTAAAGGCTCATATTCTGCAAATCAACATTAGGTACCACCGCTTCCTCATGAGAAACTTCAAAGTTCAAATCTTTATCCTTAGAATAAGAAAAAGTTTCGATCTTTTCTTCATCCTCAACAATAGGAAGTTGTTGTTTTTCTTCATGTCGTTTCTCTTGAGGTTGTTGAACCAAATCATTCAAATCTTTAAGCGTCGCCATGAGTGTAGCCAAGTTTTCTTTTTTCTTTTGTTGCCTCTCAAGTTCCCTACTTCTTGCTTCGGTTCTTTGGACATGCCTTCGAATAACCAATTCATTTTCATAAATGACTATTTCCGTCTTTGTAAGATTAGAATAAGTCGTACTAGGATATCAATAGACTCTTCAAGACTAAGCTTATTAATGGCTTTAATTGTTCTATACCAATCATCCATAATTTTGTGTCAAAACAATCCATTAAAACTGTCCAGAATACCCATGAAATTAAAAGATCACAAATTGAAGAAATATAACTTGAAATAAAATGAAATCTTTTTCGTATGTTAACTTAGGGAATTATAACACTCGACCAAAATTTCACATCAAAATTCCAAGCCAATAATTCGCAGGTTTTTTCTACCTCAGTCGCGCCAGATTCAACCCAAATTTACTCGACTTACAAGATCGTTCTCGAAACAATATCAAAATTCCTAGAAACTTCATAAAATTTTAACACAATAAACTAGACAAGATTTAGTCCAGTTTAGAATCAAAAATATTCAAAACATTCGAAATATGCTGGAAGTTCGAGTCATTCAAAGATCACCTTAAATTTCAGCAAAACTGCCAGTAATTTATGTCTGATGTCAATGGTTGTTGCGGTCTCATCTCTCGTCCAAATTCAATGAAATTTTAACAATACACTCTAAGACATGTCTACTTTGTCTCCACCAATTTTCACACCAAAATTCCTCTTCTAGCTCTGATACCACTTGATATGATTACTAAACTAAGAAGTCTAATAATCAAGTATGAGTATGAATCTTAAAGAGATTAACTCCAAGAACTTCGAAATTACAAGTATAAAAGTCGAACAAGGGATATTTCTTTAATCAAGATCACTCCTGAAACTTGAATAAAGAATCTAAGCACTCTGAAAAAACACTCCTGAATTTAAGATGTTTAACACTAAGAATTCAACACTCCTGAAGAATTATTAATGGTTTCAATTGTTAAGCTATCAAGCAAACAATCAAGAAGATGTATAAAACACAAAATCAAATCTCAATCTGTTATTATTAAGTAAATAAATGCTCCTTATATAGGGTACAAGTTCGACTAAAGATAAACATAAAACTAGGTTAAGAATTAAACTAATAACAAGATAAGAATTAAGCTAATTCTATCCTATAACTAATCACACGCCTAAAGATAACCATGTACATCACATGTTTATCCTATTATAAAATCTATCTACTACTAGAATTCTAACTTAACTATAATTCTAATCCAATTAGGATCCCTAATCCAACTAGGATTTGGATTTCTAACTTAACTGGAATTCATAAACGAATATACTCCTAACAAACTAGGAGTTCTAATCCTACTAGGATTAGGATTGTAAGAGTCCTATTCCTACTAGAAATAGGAAACAAACAAACTCTTAACAAACTAAAATTTAAAATCAATACAGTAGCCAATAAAATGACTTTTTCTATCTTTGTAAGCTTAGAATAAGTCAAGAGTACTAGGATAGCAATAGACTCTTCAAGCTTAAGATTATTAATGGCTTTAATTGTTCTATACCAATCATCGATAATTTTGTGTCAAAACAGTCCATTAAAATTGTCCAGAATACCCATGAAATTAAAAGATCGAAAATTCAAGAAATATAACTTGAAATAAAATGAAATATTTTTAGTATGTTAACCTCGGGAAGTACAACACTCGACCAAAATTTCACATCAAAATTCCAAGCCAATAATTCATAGTTTTTTTTCTACCTCAGTCGCGCCAGATTCAACCTAAAATTACCCGACTTACAAGATCGTTCTCGAAAAAATATCAAAACTCCTCGAAACCTCTTAAAATTTTAACACAATAAACTAGATAAGATGTAGTCCAGTTTGGACGTAGCTAGAGCAACCCAGTGGGTTAGCAACCCATATGACTTGGCATATGAGGTGGAAGCAATTAAAGCAAATGAGGTGTAAGCAATTAAAGCTTTAAGGTTTTTGTAGTAATAAAAACCATAGCAACCCATGCATTATACATACGGTAATAATGATGGATTAATAAATGATAGCCGTTAATAGTTTTAAACCAATACAATAGTTCTTTCCTTTTTTCAATTAGTATTGTTCCTTTTTTTTCAATTAGTTCTTTTGTTCCAACCAACTCAATTGATGAAACTGGACTCTATTATCAAAGTAAATTTCAATTTACTAGAATAAACTTCAATTACAATAGGACATTGATTGAGTGACCCTAAGGGTTGCCAACCCTCTTATTATTGAATTTTTATTGGTTAGGAATACATTAAAACATTATTTTTATATCTCTTCTCTCCTCATTTATTACATACATATTAATATTTTATTCTAATGTATCTAAGAGGGTTGGCAACCCTAAGGGTTACTCAAACATTTTCCATTACAATAAATAAGTGAATAAAATTTTAAAATTAAAAATTAAATTTGCATTGGACATGAGACCTCATATTCAATTGTTTAGCAACCTCATCATCTAATATCTTTCTCCACTGTTACTGTTAGTTTTGAAACTCTATCAATTTTTTAACAAAAAAAAAATCTTTCATTTTTTTTAAAAAAAAACAAAAAATCAAATATCAGGTGATAATTTAACCTTACCTTCATCAAGTTTAAGATCTTCATACTATTGATGCCAACAAGAAGTCTCTTGTTAAACAATTTTCATAGTCAAAAACAAGGTATGTATATAAGAAACTTTGTGAGGGTGTGTGTGTGTATGTATATATATATATATATATTAATATATATATATATTATATATATATATATATATTATATTATATATGTGTGTGTGTATGTATATATATACATATTTGTATGTATATATATACATATGTGTATGTAATACATAATATATGTTAATACATATATATATTATATATATATATATATATATATATATATATATATATATATAATCTTTTTAAAATAATATGTCACTATTCATTATAATCTTAACGTAAAAACTTATGTGTATATAATATATTTTATAAAGAATCTTTTTCATCTAATACTCTATTTTCTTTAAGAGTATATACAATCTTTATCTCTGTGTATATTATATGATCTTTTATATATGTAAGTTGTATGTATGTCGCCAATCCAAATTATCTTTATGTATATATATGGATATGTGAATAAATAACCTTTAGACTAATATTGTTTGCCGTTGATAGGCTGAGGTTAGCTAGATTAGGTATGTATATATTATCGTTGTATCTGTATATATATGTATGTATTAGATAAATAATCTTTATTTTTTTATCTCTATCCATTAATTGTTAGATCATTATCATTTTGTTTTATATATTAGATAAATTTATTAACTTATGATAAATAATGCTCCAAAAAAAAGAAATTGAAAAAATAATTGCTAGGATAAGAATACCGTGTACTACAATTAGATTTATTTATATGACAAAACTTTTTTTTTAATGGCAATTAGAATTGTAATGTGATCTATGTTTATTTTTTGTGGGCAAATGGTCACTAATAATGAACGCCTTCAACAATGATGCAGACTAATTTAAATGGCTACGAACGATGAACAACTGGTTAGAGGTGGGAAAAAAGTTATTGATCTGAATATTGGGTATCATAGCGAAGAAGATTGTAGTTATGATAGCTCAGGTATAGAATTTAGTACAGACTCTGAATCAAACTTGATAAGAGATGTTACTATTGAAAATGACAATATGTTAAGAAATGATCATAATTCAAATGAAAGCAATGATATATCTGTAGATGAGCCAATAGTCACAACAATTGAAGAGCCACTAGTACCACCGAGTATGGGCATGACATTTGGATCATATGAGGAAGTTATCGGTTACTATATACCATGAATTTGGAAGACAAAACGGGTTTCAAATGAAAATTAGGAGTAGAGAAAATGCAAAAGGAGCCGATTCTGGAAATGGGAATGATTGCACAAGATTGAGACTAGCATGTACAAAAGAAGGAAAATTCTTTTCTAGAGGGAAAGATCCATCAAAGGCGACACATACTCAGAGAATTGGTTGTAAAGCTAAGATCACTGCCTCGTTTAATATTAATGCTAATGAATGGAAACTCACTACTGTAGTTTTGGAGCATAACTATCCTTTAGATCCCTTGAATTCTAAATTCATGTCTAATTATCGGTTTATTAGTCCACACAATAAGGAGATTATAATGCAAATGAGAGGACATGAGTACCTATTAGTAGAAATTATGCAACATTTGTTGTCCGTTATGGAGGATTTGGAGTTGTTCCTTTATTGGAGAAAGATTTTAGAAATCTAGTCAGCAAGCATAGACGACTATGTCTTCAAAAAGGAGATTTTGCTGCTATGGAAAAACATTTTATTGAGATGGCTTCTAAAGACAAAATTTTTTATTACATGTACGACACAAGTGATGATGGCACACTTAAGAATATATTTTGGGCCGATGGAAGGTGTAGAGCTGCATATCGAGAGTTTGGAGATGTTGTTTCATTTGACACCACATATCTGAGGAACAGATATAGAATGCTATTTCGCCCATTTATAGGTGTGGATCCTCACAATCAATCGATCTTACTTGGATGTGCTCTAATTTCTGGAGAAGATACAAGTAACTATGTTTGGTTGTTTAAGACGTGGCTAGCATGTATGTCTAGAAAAGCTCCAAGTGGTATTATTACTGTTCAATGCATGGCTATAGGTAATCTTCATAAATTTCATACTTGTTCTACTGCATTTTAATTTAATTTTGTTTGAACTACAACACTTGTTTGTTTTATTCATTTATGTTACATACATATATATCTACATGCAAAAGCAAACTTTAGTTGTCACCTTATGATAACAAAAAAAAATCAAGATAATAAAATCCAAAAGTTAATAAAGGTAAACAAGATTAAAGAAACGGAAAAAATAAATCGTTGTAGAATAAAAAATGTTATCAAAGATATTATCTTTATCATATATTATCTCAAGGATATTATCTCATGGATCATATATATATTTCTTCATGGTTTTATCTTATTCTATTTTTGTTTAATTTAATTTTTTATTGTATTTTATTTATTTCTTAATATTATTTCAATAACAGACTATCATATTATTTTATTATCATCATTAATACAAGGAATGCAATCAAAGAGGTTTTTCCCAATAGCAAACACCGAAGGTGTATTTGGCATATTTTAAGAAATGCAATGAAACATCTAAATCCTTATGAAGCAAGAGATGATATTCGTAAGGCACTACGACGTGATCTCCATGATTCTCTTCATGTTGAGGAGTTTGAAAAGAATTATGGAGATATGTTGGAAAAATATAAGTTGCAAGATGTTAAGTGGTTTAATGAAATGTATGATCTAAGGCATAGATGGGTCCCTATTTATTTTAAAGACGACTTTTGGGCTGGTATGTCTAGTACCCAAAGGAGTGAGAGTATGAACAACTTTTTCAAAGCATTTGTGAATTTGAACACATCACTGAAAGAATTTGTTGATCAATATAGTCTTGCTCTAGGCAAACGAGCAAATGATGAGGAAAATGAAACTTTTAGTTCAATTAATAAGCCAATGATGTGTTTCACTGAATATGTTAGTGAGAGTGTATTTTAACGCCTTTATACATCAAAGTAGTTTGAGGAGTTTCAAGATCAAGTGCGTTTGGCGACTTATACTAGTGCAACAAAATTTCAAGATGATGGAAGAGTTTGTGTATATGACGTAGTGACAAAAAAGGCTAAGTGGCCTCGAAGACAAAATTTTAAGGTGACATTTGATCGAGACTCATATGATGTTAAGTGGGAGTGTAAGAATTTTGAATTTAGGGGAATTTTGTGTTGCCATGTAGTTCGTGTTTATCACGAGGAAGATGTTGAGTGTGTTCCCGAGAAGTATATCCTATCAAAATGGAGAAAAGACATGGTACGAGATTACACAACTGTCCCGGTTCCATATTACACCCCGGACAAAAATCCACAAGCGAAGAGGCATAGTTCTTTGTATAGAGAATTTGAAGAAATTCCCTTTTTGGCAATAATAGATGAGAAACCTTATTCTTTTCTTATGGAATCTCTATCTAAGTTGAAATTGAAAGTGAAGGCATTGAGTGAAGGATGTCAAGAAGCACCTCAAACTGTGAATACAATTGGTAGAGTTTATGGAAGACATTCATCACAAGGAGGTGGAAATGAAGAAGAGGAAAATCGCCAACACAATGACTTGGGACACCAACAAAAAGTCAATGATCCAGTAGACCGTAGAGGTAAAGGAAAAAAACCAAGCAAGAGGAAAGGATATGGAAATGAACATCAGTTTGATATATACAAGAAGAATCATCACACATCTGATTACAACATTGGATATGGAGAATGGTCACAGATATATGAAAAAAAAAAATTATTACATACATGCTACATGCATATGAAAATAGTATCTGATGTTTTGATCAAAATAAAAAAAAAGAGTATCTGATGAATTTTTTAACCTCAGGATCAATCCTAATTCTATGGGATACAATATCCAATAATGTCAAATGTTATTCCTGCTAGTTCATCCAATGCACAAGTAAGTGTTTTACGTATTTTTATCTTCTTGTACTTGATTTTTTTTTACGTTTCTTTGTATTTTTATCTTCTTGTACTTGGATTTTTTTTAAAAAAATTTATGCTGCTCTTTTTCAGCTTCATACTCAATTTGGCCATAATGTTGCACAAAGGAATATTTGCCTCCTTATCCTAATTTTCAAGGAATGCCAGTAAGTTTAATATTTGCAACATATTATCTGCTACAACTTTTTTTTATAAGCAACAAATTATATTGACTTTATTTTTTCATTTTGCAAGTTTGGTCCGTCGACACAAACTAGACCAAGTAAGTAATTGATTTTCATGAAAGACTACCATATTGTTATTCTTAGGTAATGAACTATATTATTAGTTTTTTTCATTGTAACACTTGTTAATTATGTTTGTAGGTTCAAGTTATCCCCAACTAAGAGTAGGGAATGAAAACAGATTCAAGCAATTTGTACATGAAGGCTAACTCAAAGGTCATTAAGTTGTGAGATCATGGGGCCTTATCAAGTGGAGTTATGTTCTATGATGGATGATAGATGTTTATTAGTTTAGTTTTGATTCTAAATCATTAAGTTGGAGTAATTGTGATGGTCTGTTTTATTGAGTTTCGTTTTGTCAATTTTCTTTTTTACAAGTTGTTGCAAAGATAGCATGTTTTATTGGGTTTCTTTTTATTCTCACAATACAAGCGTTGTTCATTTCACTCCAATCTTTATACACGTTAAAAAAAGAAAATTTAATGCAAAATAATTAGTCAGATAAAACCTACCAAAATTAACCAAGTACATAGAATAAAAAGATAATATAAAAAAAAAAAAGATAATAACGAGCATGCTAAGATACATGAGAAAGATATTATACTATGGAGAATCAAGGATAGAATAAAGAATAGAGGAGGATATTTTGTTGTTTGCTAAGCTATTGTGAAAGATCAAACTATGGCGTGATGATCGTGTTCAATCACACACGATTTAAGAAAGGCTTAATATCTTCACTATCTTTATTTTTGTTAAGAGAATTATATGCGTATTTGGTAAAATTATCCTTGACTTTTGATACTGTATAACGAGGTGCTCAAATCTTGTGAAATATGGAATTATATCTTTGATCTCTTAACAAAAAAGTTTGACGCAAAATAATCTTATAAATTATGTTGGCATGGTAAATCTATCCTTAGCCAAAATTGATTTAATAATTAAAGATAAATCAAGTAACTCAAACATATTTTATGGTAATGATTTTTAAATAGAACATAAACCAAACATAATTAAACGTAATTGAACCATTAAATCATTAATAGAAATTTCATTCAAATGGAGATAACCAACCCTGACATTGAAATAGAAAACACATAAACGATAAAACTAGAATAGTTAATACTTCTTTCCTCCAACAAAACTACAAAAATTTAGGAGCAATATCATCAATCCGACTCAACATTCACCACTTCAGTAACACCCTTTGTAGCAAACTTCAGATTATCTGCAACATTCACCTTTGCCTTCTTCTTTGATGATGTTGGAGGAGTTCCCTCAAAAAGATTTTTCATCATCTTTGGTGATTGGTAGAAAGCTGAAGGGGATGACTTATATGCAGTACCCCCATTGAGTAAGCTCTCCTCTTCAAAAGTCATCTTCACAAGAGTCTTTCCTTAACAAGGTACGATCCCTTTTCTTACTTCTTTCTTATCCTTCCTTATGGACCGTTCTGGATGGAGTCCCCCATCGATGGACCTGGGGGGAGCTTCTTCTAGCTCGGGGACCCCTCCTCCCATTCTAGAACCTTTGTTCGACGGGGTATTGATCGGAGGGGTCCCCATGGTGTCTGTGGCTTTCGAGTGCTTGGACACTACTCAGGTCCTCGATGCCCTACCATACTCGAGTGACGGAATATCTGTGCTTTCTGGTGGGGAGGGGGAGTTAGACAACCCTCCCCATTCTGTTACGATTGCTCGATCCCGGGCTGCTAGGAGTTACTTAGATGATCTTCTCGATAACCAGGCTGTTCGAGTGATGGAAGAGAGCGGTGAGACTAACTCTCTTACAGCGAGTACGAGCGGTAGAAGTGAGGGAACGGTTGCTCTACAGAAAGGGATTGCCCACTTTCACAATCGAGGACCATTTATGGATTTCTTGTCGGAGAACCCTCGATTCCTCGAGAGCTCTTTCTTCATCAAGCATCCCTATGCTCTCTACATTCCGGAGCCTACTGAGACAGTTTGCACCCCCCAACGGGTTTCATAGCATTGTACAAGGCGCATCTCGAGTTAGGGTTGAGATTTCCCCTAGACCCTTTCATAGTCGATGTGCTATCATCCTATGGCGTGGCACAATGTCAGCTTATTACCAACAGTGTGGACTCGATGGTTGGATTCCTGGCCATCTGCAAAATGATGGACGTCCGACCTTCTTTGACACTTTGGAGGAACATGATGAAGCTGGTCGTCATGTCTTCATCCCCAAACGGAGAAGGTTGGTGGAGTTTCCAGGTTCGTCATCCCTACAAGGTCATGGATGCTATGCCCACGAAACCAACAATTTTTCCATACTGAATTTATGTACGTGTATCGAGCTGAGCAGTGGGATTTCCCAGTGGTTCCTTTAGTCGAGGGTCCTAACCTATGGATGAATAGATTTGTACCTCGAATGTTCGAGAGTGAGGCCCGGGTAGCCATTTACTACTAGTGTCTTACGGTTCTCGAGAGGGGTGACAAGAAACAAGTGCCCCAGTTCTGGAATCCTGCCGTGGATGACCTGAGCAACGAGCACTTCCTGTCGTCAATGGGGTTAAACCCTGCCTATCCCTAGGGTAGGGATTTTGTATGCTTAAGGCCCTCGACCACCTCTCTCCTTTTCACATTTGTTCTAATTGTTTTGTGTTATCCTTGCAGTCATAGCTCGCCAGGAACTCGACGAGGAGATGCAGAAACGTTTAACCGCCAATCAAAGGGTTCAAGAGCAGCTCAAGATGAAGCTGTCGAGGGGCGACAACAAAGTCCCTCGAGCCCCAAAGGTAACCCTCGTCAATAGGTGGTTGTTTGTCTATTGCCTTCGCTTCTTTCTTACTTCTCTTTTTCAGGATCCTTCAAAGAGGCCGAAGGTCCGCCCCCCAACCAGGTCTGCTATTGTTCCTCCTCGAGGGGAGGATGAGAGGAGGGTGGTGGACGCGGAGGACGCTCCTCGACCGACCAAAGAGACTCCGAAATCCAAAGGGAAGTCGGTCGCAGTAGTAGAGGCAGAGGAGGATTCCTTAGCTCAAGCAGAAGAGCTTCCTGTCTCGAAGAAGAGGAAGGCGGTGGAGTCCGAGGCCGATGCTCGTGACTTCACGCAGAAGTCTACTCTCGAAAAGGCCAATCTTTTTGACTCGATGGTTAAGAGATTTGTCTCGAAGACAAACCTCAAGGTGATCCGGAACCTCTCCGAAGCGGAGGAGGTCGAACAGCTCCACTCGTCCTCGATTGACGTGAGTTCAGTTTTCTTGTGCTAGGCCATTGTTTTTTGTAATATTACTAACACTGTTTTTCCTCAGCATTTGATTCGTATGGCGGTGATGAGTCATTGACATACGACAGGCTTTCGGAAGCTTCGAGAGGGCTTGAAGGAGAAAACTGAGTTGTCCGAGGAGCAGGCTAAGTAAATCAAAAAACTGAACAAGAGCCTCGTGGACGAAAGGGTCCTCTGGGCCAAAGAGAAGGCTGCCTTCGAGCAGAGGATCAAGGACCTGACCAGCCAACGGGACTGTGTCCTTCGCAAGCGGGATGAGATCATCGAGGAATGGAAGACCTCGAAGGATGGTCTGGAGTACGCTGCGGATATGGGCCTAGAGGCGTCCGAGGTGGCTGCTCGAGAGGCTGTGGATAGGCTTCAGGAGGCCTTCCGGAAGGTATATCCCCAAGCGAGCTGGTCCCCAGTTGAGGCAGGATATAACATCTCTGTTGATGCGGCCTTCCACGAGGGCAATGGGGCCAGCCCTACGCTCGAGGTGGATGATACCATCGATGTTGGTGAGATTATGGGGAGGAGCCCCCGCAAGCCGAGAACCCCCAAGCCTCCGGGGAACATGATGCTTAAGTGGAGGTGGCCCATGAAGAGAACTCGAGTGACTAGGTGGCCTCGAGTGACAGCTCCTCGGACAGCGAAGATGTCGAGGTGGTTTCTGAGACCTCGGAGAGCGGCTCCTCGAGCAGCTCTGCTTAGTTTGTTGTACCTTAGGGTTTTTTGGTAGCTCTTTGTTTTTGTACTTAGTCATGCCCTGCGAGGTATTCTACGGTACTCTTTTGGTAGAAATGAAGATTCATTTTTAGCCAAGCCCTTAGCGGCTTTTAGGATGTACTTGGTTCTTAATGAAAATGAAGATTCATTTTTTGCTCATCTTTTATTCCTTATCTTATGTTACTCGAAATGGCATGTTACTCGATGTCCGAGGGCCCTCGTAGCCGGGTGCCGATGGCCGCTGATTGGTGCGCGTATGGGGCACGTGAGGCCTCCTCCTAGGCCTTTCCACGTGGGAGCCCATTAGAGGGGAGCAATTAATGCCTTTATGGGGACTTGTAGCCAATGGCGCTTATAAGTACGGATAATTAGCGCCCGCAGATTTCACAACTTTACTTTCTCTTCCTCTCTCTCTAAACTTGATTCTCCCTTCTCTTCTAATCTTCGACTCACGATGTCTTCGCCCTTGATAACTGCCGAAGCCTTTCGAGCGGCTAACCGTCAAAGGCTGGCGAAAGCTGGCCTGGGCTCATCCTCGTCCTCGCGGACGACCGCGGGATCTCCTGCGGTGAAACTCGAGGCTGATCCTCCCGTCGAAGGGGGGAGACAGCTCCCAGCTTTCCTGTCTCCTAAGACGGAGCCGAAGGAGGTTAAGGCCGAGGAGCCAGCCTTAATCAAGGTCGAGGACCTTCCTGTCCCTTCAACTCTTGCCACCTCGAGCACTATCGTGGTTGCGATAGCCTCGACGAAGAAACCTCTGCTCGAAGAGACCGTGAGGTTACCATTCTCTTCTCTTTCAAGGGCGGAGATGGTTGCGCGCTTCGACAAGGCTTCGGAGCATTTGGTGACGGAGCTGGATGAAAAGGTGTGCTTGTCGCCCGATGGCCAAGAGGTCGAAGCCGTCAAGGCGACCTTGACCGAGGTATGGTGATTTTCCTAGGTCATACATAGTCATTTTAGCCTTCTGATTTGTGTTTACTAACATTTTCCTTTATCAGCTGTCGATCAGGGTGCTGGCCCTGGCTCGAAGGTCTGTCCCAGGAATAGCCTCTAGGACTGCTTCGGGGGAGATGTCTTGGGACGAGAGGCAAACTCTCGTCAATCGACTAAGGCTGGCCGAGACGCGGCTCTCGGAGGCCCAAGAATCGATGGCTAACTCCCTGAAGGCCTTCGAAGAGAAGAAGGCGGAACTGGAGCAGGCCCGCGACATTGCCTTCAAGCAGAGGGACTCTGCCCGCAAGAGGCATAGGGCTGCAGCCAAGGACTGCAAGAGGGCTGAGGAGAAAATCGAGCAAACTCGAAAGAGTGCTGAGGAGGCCATTGCTAAGGCTCGAGAGTGCCGAGATGTCGTGGTCCTAGCCTGGAAGGAATCTGATGAGGGGAGGACCTTCCTCGGGGACGCCTCCCTGCAAGCCTCTGAGATAGGACAGATCGAAGCTCTCCGCAAGGTGCGGTTGGTTCTCGAGAAGCTTGCCCCCAACCTTCCTTGGAGCGAAGTTGAGGAGGGTATCAAGGCGCTTTCCCAGGAGGAAGGGCCTGTCGAGGACCAAGCTCCTCCTCCGGCCAATCTCGAGGGATGAGTCGTGGCTCTTCTTCTTATCTTCCTGCCCTTCTTTTTTCCTTGCTTTTTCTCCGATCTTTTCTTATGTCTCCTACCAGGGTTAATATTTGGCCCTTAGGTTTTCTTATTTGATCTAAGTTTTTCTTTGAACTTGTATTGTAGTGACTTCGATAGCTTGTACTATAACTTAATGGAATAAAACTGTTGTTTGCTTTTCTCCATTGGTTTGCTCTTCGAGCTTCTTATGCTTTTTGTTGTCTTTTGAAACTCATTGCTATGTGTTAGTAATCTCGAGACCTCTCTTTTTTATTGTTCGACGGCTTAGTGAGCCTTGAGGTTTTATGGACCAAGCAATTCATTTAAAAGGTAGCTTTGTTATAAATAATGCCGAAAATGCAATTTTACATCGATCGACGCATTTTTCAGCGCCTTACAAAGTGACTGCGATCGACACGTTTTTCAGTGCCTTACAAAGTGACTAGAAGTGCCCCTACATGGTATGCCCCCAAGCTCGAGGGACAAACCATTTAGACATAAAATTTGCGAAGGTTGTCCGCGTTCCATGGTCGAGGCAAGGGGCGTCCATCCTGGTCCTCGAGGCGATAAGTGCCTGGGCAGACTATCGAGGTCACGCGGTATGGCCCTTCCCAGTTGGGTTGTAATTTTCCCAAGCTAGTTTGTCGCCCCGTGGATTCGGATTTTCGGAGCACCCAGTCATTGACCTGAAACGGTCGCTGCTTGACTCGACGGTTGAACAGCCGGGTGAGTTTGAGTTTGTAGGAGATGGCCCTAAGGAGGGCTGTTCCTCGAGTCTCAGGGAGGAAATCAAGGACACTTCTTCTCTTCGTCGTTGGCGTCTTGGTCATAGAAGGTGATGCGGGGCGATGGGATGCCTAATTCGACAGGTAAGACAGCCTCGCTCCCATATACTAGGTTGAAAGGTGAATGACACGTCACTTCTCGAATAGTGGTCCTGGTAGACCAAAGTATCCAGGGTAGGTCATCGATCCACGAGCCTTTTGCTCCCTCGAGCATTGTCTTGAGCCCCTTCATGACTACTTTGTTGGCTGCTTCAGCTTGCCCGTTGGTCTGAGGTCGACTAACGGCAGAAAATCTGGTCTCAATCCCAAATCTAGAACAATAGTCGCGAGTGGGGCCGCTATTGAACTGTCTGCCGTTGTCCTATATGAGTACTCGAGGGACTCCAAACTAGGTGATCAGGTGTTGCCAGATAAACTGTTGAACTTGCCTATCGGTGATGGAGGCCAGTGGTGCCCCTCGACCAACTTAGTGAAATAATCAACAGCGACAAGTAAGAACCTACGTTGTCCGAAAGCTGGAGGGAGTGGCCCTAGGAGATCCATGCCCCACATATCGAAGGGTAATGGGGCTTGGATAGTAGTCAGGGTGCTGGCAGCTTGATGGGGTAAGTTGGCGTGCATCTGACACTCTTTGCATTTCTGGACCATAGGCGAGGCATCTTCCCTCATGGTGGGCCAGTAATACCCTGCTCGAAGTGCCTTGGCAGCGATGGTTCGTGCTCCCTAATGGCTGCCACAAGACCCTCGATGAGTTTCTCGAAGGACATAGTCCCCTTCCTGAGGGGTGAGACAACGGAGGAGGGGGTGGGTGAATGATTTGTTGTAAAACTGCCCTTCGTGGTAGGCGAACCAACGTGCCCGTCTTCGAATGCGCTTAGCTTCGAGTTCGTTTTCAAGGAGATTACCATCTCGAATGAATGCTATGATTTTGTCCATCCAAGTGGGACTTCTATCGAGGGTGGTTACTCCTATGTTAATGCTGGGAGCCCTCAGGACTTTCCACATTATAGGTCGAGGCGAGAGGTCTTCTGCTGAGCTAGCTAGCCTTGATAAGGCGTCTGCTTGTTGATTCTCTGATCGGGGAATGTGAGCTATGGAAAAGAGAGATAAGCTAATAATTTCTTCTTTCACCTCCCTCCGATACATCCGCATGCTGTCCTCCTTAGCCTCGAACTCCCCTGTTACTTGTCCCACGATTAGCTGGGAGTCAGAGTGAGCTTTGAGCTCTCGGGCGCCGGCTGCCTTGCATATTTGAATGCCTAGGAGCAGTGCCTCATACTCGGCTTCGTTGTTCGAGGCAGCAAAATCGAACTTAACTGCATACTCAGTTCTGTTGGCCTACGGATCGAGGATCAAGAGCCCAGCCCCACACCCTACTTTCGATGATGACCCATCGACGAAGAGGCTTCAGGGGCCTTCTTTAATGGCCTCATGCCGGGAGGTTCACTCTGCTATGAAATCAGCGAGGGCCTGAGCTTTGATGGCGCGCCGGGGCTCTAATTCTATACCGAAATCAGATATCTGGTTGGCCCAGTCCGTGAACCTGCTCGACTGATTTTTCCCCTCTATCACCTTCTGTATGGGCTGGCTTGTAAGCACTTTGATAGAGTGAGCCTGGAAGTAGGGTTTAAGCTTACGAGTGGCCAGGACTAAGGCGAAAATCATCTTCTCGATTGGGGGGTACTTGGATTCTGCGCCTCGAAAGGCGTGGCTCACAAATTTTACCGGATGTTGATTTTTCTCACGTTCGGCCACGAGGACTGCACTTATGGCGTGTTCCGATACTACGAGGTACACGAAGAGTGTTTCTCCTGGTAAAGGTGAAACTAACATGGGAAGGCTTGCTAAGTGGTTCTTGAGTTGTTGGAATGCTTCTTCTGCTGAAGCACCCCATTCGAATGTTGATTGTTTTAGAGCTCGAAAGAAGTGAAGGCTCTTGTCGGCTGATCGAGAGAGGAAACACCCCAAGGCCACCATGCAGCCGGTTAGGCGCTGGACCTCCTTGACAGTCCGAGGGCTCTTCATTTCGATGATGGCCTGGATTTTGTCGGGATTAGCCCCGATCCCCATTTCGTCGACAAGAAAGCCCAAACATTTCCCTCCCCTTACACCGAAGATGCACTTCTTCGGATTCAGCTTCATGTTGTGGGCGCGGAGGGTGGAAACTGTCTCTCTTAGGTCAGAGACATGACCTTCTTCTTTCTTGCTCTTTACAATCATATCGTCGACATAAACCTCGACGTTTCGACCGATCTGCTTTTCAAACATCTTGTTTACAAAACGCTGGTAGGTGGCTCCTGCGTTCTTGAGGCCAAAGGGCATAACTTTGAAGCAATATACCCCTGAGCTTGTAGTAAAGACAGTGTGGACTTGGTCTTCTTCAGCCATGGGAATTTGGTGGTACCACGCATTTGCATCCATGAAGCTAAACAACGCGTGGCCGGCTGTCGAGTCGAGTCGACGAGCCTGTCGATCTTAGGAAGAGGGAAGTCATCCTTTGGACAGGCCTTGTTCAGGTCTGTGAAATCGACACACATTCTCCGGGCTCCGATTTGCTTCCGGACCAAGACCACGTTAGCCAACCACTCAGTATATTGGCACTCTCGAATAAATCCTGCAGCTAGCAGTTTCTGTACTTCCTCGGAGGCTGTCGTACTCCTCTCTGCCCCTTTGTGCTTGAGCTTTTGCTTGATCGGCCGATACCCTTCTCGAATGTTGACCCTATGGACCATGACTTTAGGGTCGATCCCAGGCATCTCATCAACGGTATAAGCAAAGACATCTTGAAATTCCTTTATGACCTCTAGGATTTGGACCTTGACCTCCTCGAGGATTTGCTTGCCTATCCGAACCGTGGGACCCCGTTCTTTATCAATGCATACCTCTTCATCCCGATCGGCAGGGTGAGGTCGCTCATACCGTTTCGGATTGTCAGCCATGTAAAGTCCCATGACAGGGAGAGGTTCTTCTAATTCGGGGCACTTTCTCTTTCTAGAGGCTTTCTCCGCATTGCTTTTCAGACTGTTGATGTAACATTCCCGAGCAGAATTCTGGGCACCAAATAGCCGAGCGACTTTGCCACCGTCCCCTTCGAACTGCAGAAGCAATTGGTACGTTGAGATAGCGGCCTTTACCTTGTTGAGAGTGGGCCGCCCAATGATCACATTATAAGGAAGGCTGGTATCGACCACTAGGTAGTCGATGATGACATACCGGCCTGCCTTCTTCTCCCCCATTTGTGTGGGAAGTTTAACCGAGCCAAGGGGGTGGACTGACTGTCCCCCAAACCCTACTAGTGGCTGGTCGATGGGAGTGAGATATTTCTCTTCGTACTTTAGTTTTCTTAAGCAGTCGATAGTGATTATATCCGCAGAACTTCCGCTGTCAATCAAAACTTGACCCACCCCGAAGCTGCACAATTTTCATTTCGACAACCAAGGGGTCGCCGTGCGGGGTTTGTATTGGTCGATGGCTCTCTTTTAAAGTCATGGTCGGGCATATGGCAGAGGAGGTTGCATCACTCCCGTATTTCAGGGTGTAGAGGTGTTTCTTGCGAGAGCGACTGGTTAAGCCCCCTAAGGCGAACCTCCTGCGATGACGTTAACATACCCTGCAGTTTCGTCACTTCGAGTCTGCTTTTCCGGGCAGGACTCGATTTTCTTTCCTTTCGGATCCTTTAAGTATCGATTCAGTTTCCCCTCGTCGGCCAGCTTATCGAGAGCTCTTTTCAGCTCTCGACATTCGCGCGTGGTATGACCACAGTCGTGATGGAACTCGCACCAAAGCCTTTTATCTCGCTTACTGGCTGACGTTCGGATGGGGTTGCGTTTTGGCAAGGGATATTTCCATTTGATATCTAAGTAGATTTCTCTTTGATTGAGGTTGTACCGGGGGTCATTCCAATGGTTCTCCAACCGAGGTTTCTTATCTTTTTCTTTTCGAGGGGCGTCCCTGGGGTTGTCCGCTCGAGGAGTGTATTCGTGTTTTCTTTTTCCGGAGCTAGGCTCCTCATGTGTTTTGCAGATATCGGAGGCTTGTATAAACTTCTGGGCTAGGTTCACAGCTTCCGAGAACGACGAGGCCTTGCTTTCCGCGAGTTTCAGCTTGAACCTACTTGACGGATATAGTCCAGACATGAGTGCGGTAAACGCCACGCTATCTTGTAGGTCAGAAACTTTGAGAGACTCTTCATTGAACCTCTTGATGTACTCGGCTAAGTCTTCCTCCCTCCGTTGTCTGATCGACATGAGATGGATGCTGGTCTTCCGATGCCTTCTTCCTGCTATGAAGCTCTGTTTGAAAGCTGTTTCGAGGGCAGTGAAACTCGATATGCTTCCGAAGGGCAGCTCGGTAAACCAGGTTAAGGCCAGACCCTTTAGACTGGTGGGGAAGAACTTGCACCATGCTGCCTCGCTGCTAGTTTGTACACTCATTTGCGCTTTGAAAGCGGCTAGGTGATCGATGGGATCAGTTGTTCCATCGTAGTGGTCAATGGGTGGAACTTTAACCTTTCGCGGGGTAACAGCCCTCATAATGTTCTCGTCGAATAGTGTGGTGAACCCGAGATTTCCCATCCGAATTCCCGATTCATGGCTAGACTCGGAACTCGATGACCGTTGCCTGTGACCCCACCGATGTCGGGGCTCTTGTTCCCTTCGAGGCTCCCTATGCCCCTGGTGTTCCTTCTCCCGGTGTTCCTCCTCCCGACGTTCCTTCTCTCGAGGCCTCTCTCGAGGTCCCTCTGCTCCTGGTTAGGGCGGGGAGGGATGTCCATGGCCTTGGATTGTGCCCTCTTTTTGTTCAGGACTTCCCGGGCATCACGATTGTCGTGCCTAAAGTAACGCTCGTTGATTACGTGTCGTGCATCCCCTTTGCCGGGGGCGGCCTGGGCTGCCCGTCGAGACACCCGCGATGAGCCCGGGGGGTCGAGGGCGATAACCTGTGGTTGATCGACATTTTCCACCCGTTCGCTGCCAGCGGCTAGTCGAGGTACAGGGGGCAGGGGAGGCCGATTCGAAGTCCATTCCCCCCTACCTGGAAGTTTAGCATTAAAGCTCGAAGGCCACGTTCGAAATTATCATTGAGACGGTCAGCCAGCTGTTGAAGGTCTTGCTGAGTGACCGGATTAGGACTAGTCTGCTCGAGGCGCGGAGGACCCCCTGGAGTAGGGGCAGTCCTGTCTCGAGGCGCTCCAGGGTTAGCCACACTTGCTGCTTCTCAGTGTTAATCTCTTCGAGGATGTGCTGATTGCGGGCTGAGAGTATAGGAGCCAGGCGGGGGTTACTCGTTGTCTCACCAGCCACCTCGGGAGATGGCGCTCTCGAGTGATTGGAGGGGGCGGGAGCCCTTCATCTCCTTTGGTTTCTCCGAGTGATGGCCATGGCTTTTAGATCGATTTCCCGACAGACGGCGCCAACCTGTTTCGGGTAAAAACTTGTATTAGGTGGGAGTGATCGAGATTAGGGTTGATGTAAGCCTGATGCTCGGAGATTGGCAAGAGACCTGCACAGAACAAGAGTTAGACTACCCCGGGCGTGGATCCGGGATTGCCCCTCCGACGATCAAGTTAGTTGGAGTGTATTAATTGGTATTTGCCAAGTGGATTGTCTAGGATTGCTTACCTCAATAAATGGGGATCTGCCCAGTATTTATAGGCATTGAGAAGTGTGAAGGTTGTCCCTGGCATGCTGGCACGAAATTTAAGGCAGGTGGGTCCCACCGGGGGGCCTCCACGCTAGCGAGTGGACTTAGAGCCTTGGATAATCAGGTGGCCCATCAGATAAGATTGGGCCCAAACAGGCCTAAAATGCTGCCCTTCTTTTTACAAAGGGCTGCGGTTTTGACCATAACCGCAACCCTTTTGACCCCAAAAAAAATATGTTTTTGGCAATTTTTTACTCCTAAATATATCAAGAAATTTACAACAGGAAAAATCAAAAAATGAATCAACAAACAAACAAAACGACATTATTTATTAACAATCAACAAGAAAATCAAATTACAATTTACTGTCAAAAAAAAAAAAAAAGAACGAACGAAATTATATATCAACAAGAATGAACGAAAATAAAAAAACAAAATTACATATCAAGAACAGTCGAAATTTACAATAAGAAAAATGAAAGAAAATGAAAAAAAATGAAAATGAAAAAAAGAACGAAAATGAAAAAACAAACGAAAATGAAAAGCAGTAGCATCCACGAAGCACCGTTGTGGTATCATCGGAGTTTCGCGTCCCACTCGCTTTATCTCTCCTCTATTCGTGGGTAAGTTGCCTCGAATTCCCCTCCCTTGCTCGCGTTATTTCTCTCTCCGTCGCTCCTGCTCTCGCGGCCGCGCGATAAAGTTGATGTTGGTGTTGTTGGTGGTGCTCCTCGACGGGGTCACTAGTATTCTCTTTCTCTCTCATCTTTCAGCGTCTGTTGATGTTGTCGTTAGCAGGTGGTGGTGGTGGTGCAGCCACCTCTGTTGGTGGTTTGCCAAGGTACATGAAAGATGATGTTGTGAGATGATGTTGTCGTTGCTGTTATTGTTGTGAGATGCGTGGTGATGACAAGGGAGGGTGAGAGAAAAATGCAGCCCTTGCACCGCAGCCCTTCCGTTTTTTTCCCTAGTGTTATAAACTCATGTTTGAGTCGCATAATGCAAAATTTAGTTCCAATTGTTTACAGGAACTCTGAGGTGACATTCCGTCTTGATGTTAATTTCTATCTTCACCTATTTCATTTAAGTATTCAGCTCACCAATTTTATGTTCGCATTAGGACGAACTATTATAGTGGATAGGGATGAGCCTTATTTGATTCAAAGTGACACTCCTTTTTATTTTTATTTTTATTTTTGCTCTTGTGTGTCTTGTGGTGTTAGACCCACCCACCTCTCGTACTTTGTCCATCTTTTAGCCTTGAGAATGTTTAGTGATTATCTAATTGATTCTTGAATTGCAAACTGATTGAGTTGCGTGATGGCATGCACAAATTGTAGTTGGTGTGAATTGTTAATTGAAACCTTATAGGGAAGGGTTTGATTATGTCTTCGATATGCTAGTCTTGTTGATTTAAGTGATATGAATTGACTTGTTAGTGTATGATTGTGTGTTGATGTTATAACAAGAGTTGAAACTCGAGTTATTAGCTCTCTTGGTCATACCTATAGACCTTGTTTACGTGAGTTTAAAGTAGTCTAGCGAGTCATGAGATAACCATCACTGTAAGTTGTCGTGTTCTGTTGACTTTCACAGAGTATTCGTGATGAAGTGGATAGCTAAAGTAAAACAGAATTAGTCCAAGTGGGTCGATTTCTCGTAGCATACCCGTGACTTAATTGATTGCTTACTTTTGAGATCTTTATATTGATAAGTATGGACCTTCAAGAGAGAAACCGATTTTTTTGTGAATTGCTGGAATGAAAAAACAAGGGAGTTAGACTCTCTATAAAGACCATGGACGTGTAGGTTAGGTCATACTTTATTGCCACTTGGTGGGACTTTTGCATTTAATTTGGTAGGTCATTGTAAATATGAATTGATGGTGACAAAGCTTTGAATGGGTCAACTTGCTCCCTTAAATTAAAAATGCATCATCAAAACCAATACATTGATGAAGGAATTGATTTACTACATAGTAATTGATAGTGAGAAAGGAAATGATGCAATATATTGATTGTGACGTGAAAAATAAGTACATTGATAAAGGGAAAAAGTATTAGCTCAATATTATTTCATTATTCGATTTTATTCGACATTGAAAATGCATAAAAAGAAAGAAAAAAGATGGTAGATAAATTATGGTTACGACAACTACATTATTCGAATTTAGATTTCATAAAAAACAATATCAAGACTTCAATTATTACGTATCAATCACTTGATAGATATTCAACCAATAATTTGTTGTTAACGTTGAAACACTCCGTATTGTCTAAATCAATATCTTCAGTATACTCATCGTCAATCTTATAAGCTCTTGGTGGAATGCATTGTAGATCATATAACATCATATTCTAAAAATCAAAATATGGACGAAAATCATGTATTATTGTCTTAACGTCTTCAACATTAATCCCAAACTTCATTGCTTCTATTAATATGAATATGTGAACATACTGGACACATTCTGGAAATAAAGATGGCCTCCACGAAAAAGTGTTAAAACCATAGATTCAACATCTAGGAAATTCGAATATTCAACTTTAGGGGGGATTTTTTGGTTGGATTGTGTGCTTGTGTTATTGTAATACCCTCGAGTTTTAATATCATTTAAATAATAACTAATCTTAATTATTAAACAAAAGTAATCCAAATTTAGTAATTGAAAATCACTAAGATAATGTTAAGTATTTTGCTTAATAATTTATGGTTAATGAAGTGTATAAATTAAATTACTAAAGTCTTGTAGTCAACCTTGCAAGAAATTTGGGTGTGAGGCTAAATGTTAGTAACAAAATTCTGATGGCCCAATGCCCTATTCTATGAGCCCAAACGAGTAAAAGAAACCCAAATCAGATTTTTGAGCTTGAAAGCTCCAAAGAAAACAAGAAAGAAAATAGGAGGAAACCCCCTTAAAGAAACCATGGTCAACCGACCACCTCCCCCTACTCCCTCCTTGTTCCCTACACTACCTCCCCTATGACGAACCACCATTCATCATCTACCACCTCCATGTTTGTCTCTAGAAATTCGCCTATAAATACCCAGGGGAACTGAGCTTAAAAAATCAGAAATTCAAACAATAAGAAAATCACAAAATTTCTTCTCCTCCTTCCTCCTCTTCTCAGCGCCACCGAACTACCACCACCGTGCACACCACCTTTTGCGCACCACCCACTGACCGACAAAATTACGTTAGTCTCTCGCCGACAACCCACGATGTACCCCGTAGCCCTTCGCTACTCTCTCTCCTATTTTCTTCGTCCACTCCTTTGTTTTCATTCGTAGCTCGTTGCTGCTGCCGTGGCTTGGTCGTGCGTGTTGCACCGACGAATGCAACCGAACTCCCGTGCCGTCGCCTGCTTCCGCCACCTGCACCTCAGCCGGAGCTCATCCCCCGCCTTGTTCGTCCCTGCTCTAGTAGCAGAGGTAAAGGAAACCCACCCTTTTATAAATCAGTTTTCCCCCTTAAATTCAGAATTTTAACTTTAAAGTTAGCCCAAGTTCACTATTGTAAACAGATTTAGGCCCAGGTTTGTTTAGTTAAACCAATTCAATGATTGCATGTTTATTTATTAGGCTCGGATCTGATTTCTTTTAGTGTTAGTTAAGTTATTTAATAAATGTTGGGCTAATGGAGTTGAATTGAAGCTGATTTAGTACTTTGTTAATCCATGTTAGTTTAATTTATTAAGTTAAATATAATTATTGGGCTTAGAAACTGATTTGTTAAGATAAGTCGTCATCTAACTTAATTTAGTTGCTTTGTTATATTGGGCTTAAGTGGACTGTTTTGTTGGAGTTAATAAATCACTTGGTTTAGATTAAACCTTTAACTAGTTGGGTAATTATGTTAAAGATTAGTTAAAAATCTTATGTTAAGCTAATTACCTTCTAGTCCTTATAATCTAAATTTTATAATTGAATATTAGGAACACTTTACTTTGCAAAATGAGTTTATATTTAATTCATAAGTATCATAATATATTAGTGGTCATTAGATTAATGATAATAATTTATGGGTAATTAGGCAAGGAATGTTTGTAGTAGGTACTTTCCTAATTTAGTCACTTATAACTTTACTAAGTAACTCAGTTATATGAATGCAACTATTAATTTATAAGCTTATAATATCTCTATTATATAAGTGAAGGGGAGAGGAAGATGGTATCCCCTCTTAAAAAGTCTAATATAACCTTAATGAATTTAAATTGTCATATATATTAAATAAATTTTTTTCCTCCTACTTGCCATATATATTGAACAAGTTATAACAGAATTGAATTTGAAATTTCAATTAAATATTAAATTAAGGAGAATGATTTTCTCTTCTTTTTTGAAAGCAACTCCATAGGGAACTAAATTATCATATCAAAAATAGCCAAATCAGCAACAAAGCCAGGTACATCATCAACCCAACTACACTTCCCAAACTCCCAAGGTTGAAAGTGGGCTAAACTATGAGCGAGATTATTTCTAGATCTCTTAACAAAACACCAAATAACAAAAGTAAAGAAGCGAGAAAAATCTAAAATATCATCCACAACCAAATGGAACTCACTAGCACCCCTCGTTTTTTTTCTGCAGAGCTTGAATCAAAACCAAGCAATCACTCTCCACCATGATGTGCGAGAGCCCCAGCTCCCTAGCGAAATGCAGGCCTTCGAGCACAGCTTTAGCCTCAGCCACCCTCACCTCCCACCTTACCGTAGCTTGGATCACCTCACATCCCAGCACACTCCCGTCCTCCTTGCGACAGACCACACCCAAACCACTCCCCACGTCACTCAGGACCCCCGCATCCGTGTTTATCTTGACCCAGCCTTCCCCAGGCGGCTGCCACCGCGGCATAGGCCCGGTCGAAATAGCTCCCTGCCCCCGCGGCCTCACACATGGCAGCTCCTTCAGCTCCCTACACAACTTTCGAGCATACTCGACGATCTCCTCTAGTGGTCTAGCCTCCCCCTCCATCAAAAGCTTGCACCTTGCTCCCCAAACAGCCCACACGTGGTCAAAAATACCGCCAAGTCATCATCATCGAGATGCGTGAAACACGCATCCCACCAATCAATCACCCGCGAGCAACCCCTCGGCACCGAGCACTGCAGACCACTTTTCCTCCAGACCCCTCGTGCCAGCCCACACCACCGTAGGGCGTGTAACCCCACTTCCTCCGTCGCACCACATACTCCACACACTAAATCCACCGAAGCCACCCTCCTACTCAACCCAGCCCTCGTAGGAAGCGCTTCTAACATCGCCCGCGAAGCAAACACTTTGACCCTTGGCAGCACTTGAGCGCCCCAAATCTTCTTCCACAAGCACGAGTTGGTCGACGATGGACCCTCACTAGCAAGCCATTCATCGCTCACCAAGGCCTTATACGCCGATCGAAAAGCTCGTATTAAAAATTAAAATGACAATATAACTTAATTAACACAATTAGAAGAAAAAATAAAAATTTAATTTCATATTAATAATTATACTCATAATATTCAAAACCTAAATGTTGATTACTCTTCAGTAATCTCCATTATGTAGATTGAACTCTTTTCGATAATTGAACCCGATACACAATTTTTTCCACTTTATTTGAGCACAAACTTTCTTCTATTGTATATTTCTTTCTCTCGATAATATATTTGAATAATGATGAAAAACAACTAAAAAAACCTATTATTTCCCCAGGAACACTACAAGAGGGGGGTGAATTGTATGTGTAGAAATAAACGTAACTTTTTGCGGAAATTTAAACTTAAACGAATAAACAAGCTAGAGGAACACACGGGATTTTTACGAGGAAAAACTTCTTGGGCCCAATAAGAAGAAACAACCTCACCACTAGGGATTTTAAACTCAACTCTTTCACTAATTAGGCCAAACAACTTTGTTACAACCTAATTCTATTCTCGAGCCACACCTTGAGTTCCTAGTTCAAGTTCCTGAGCCACTGTTCCCTTAACAGTAGTTCCTCTCAACTTCACTCGAAGTTTTCTCACTCTTACTAGCTTTACTCAAAGCTTTCTCTTACAGAACTTCACTC
This sequence comes from Beta vulgaris subsp. vulgaris, assembly GCF_026745355.1. Classification (NCBI taxonomy): domain Eukaryota; kingdom Viridiplantae; phylum Streptophyta; class Magnoliopsida; order Caryophyllales; family Amaranthaceae; genus Beta; species Beta vulgaris. The sequence goes on from NC_079204.1 coordinate 28,183,988, forward strand.
AAAGTCCCTTACCCCAAAACCAAAATACAATTGATCGAAATAAGCTTAGTGGAATTAGAGTAAGAAAGCAAAGAACAAATGGCTATTATGAGATAATGAAGGCACTGACACTTAATTAGTTAAATTCACTTAATTACTTAGTCAGACACACTTTGGAACTTATTTAGACTTCAATATTTATAGTGACAAACACATAGAACGTGGGAGTTAAAATCGAGTTCATGTTAAATCCATTAACCATGATGTTCCTTCCCTAAGGAACACGTTTC